>NC_046156.1:105502743-105722717 GCF_011064425.1 Rattus rattus
TCTCTCTCTCTCTCTCTCTCTCTCTCTCTCTCTCTCTCTCTCTCTCTCTCTCTCCCCCCCTTTTGCTCTCTTTCTCTGTTCCCAGGATTTCTCTTTGCCTTTCTGTCTTTCTCTGCACCCCCATCATTACCCCTATCACTTTTTCTCTGCCATCATGGCTCTGATCCCGTCTGTCTAACTGTCTACATGTCTCCTTGTCAGACTCTTCTGCTGCTGTATCCACCTGCAACAGATTTGATGTCTGGCCCACTGACCACTGGTTGCTCCCCCTTCTTGGCTTCTCTGGAAAATCCTAATACCAAGTGAACCATGTCTCCTTGTGCTTCTAGCACGGACCTTTCTCTGAGTAAATGACAATTTAACAATACAGCTTGTGCCTTCTCAATCCAGATCCCACTGGGTTCCTTGGGACAACAGATACCCAAACTTGGGAGTCATCTGTGCTTACTTCATCTATGGGAACTATGTCCTGATACACCTAGCTTCTAAATTTATCAAACCTGGGCTCCCCACACGCACCCATGTGATTGGGTAAACACACACACACACACACACACACACACACACACACACACACACACACACACACACACAAAAAATCCTCCCTTTTTTTTATACCTTTTTCTTTGTTGCAAGCCCTGTTTCTTTTTGTCTGGTCTCCTCCTTCCTTTTCTGTAACACATATCTGCTCCCTCCAGTGAATGTTACAAAGCCAAGCCGCTGATCTAACCACTACTGAACTATGAATGTATAGCTTGTCTGTGAATTTGGTTTCAAATTCTAGCTAGAGTCTGAGTCTTCTACCTGACTGTGGCTCTCAGCCTCCACACTAGGACCTACATGGCCCTCCCCCTCCTCCTTCACAAGCTCTCTTTCTCCCATCATAGACTCAGATTTTATTACAAATCATGCACCTATTCAAAGGCAAAAAATTGGCATTTCTGATTTCCAACTTCTCGCTGGCATGGGCCAATGATTTCCAAATTACTTATGTAGAAACTTACTATGCTCCACATTTAAAGTTGTACTTCCCCATTCTTAAAATTATTGTATCTCTGACTTCTTTATACTCTGTGCTAAAAAAAGTAATGTCTAATATTATGCTATAAACTCTTATCTAAGAATTTTTAAGTTGTTCATTGGGTGTGGTATAAAATCTACATAATATATAATAATTATTTGGCTTTAAACTTATATAACAAAAAGTTCATTACTAAATATAAGTTCATTTACACACATATAAATATGTGCATGTGTGCATGTGTGTGTGTGTGTGTGTGTGTTTGTGTGTGTGTGTGTGTTTGTGTATGTGTGTGTAATTCAACTCTTGTTTAGGGCATACGTATGTATGTGTGTATGTAACTCAAATTCAACTCTATGTATATGTAACTTGGAATTACCTCTCTGTGTATATGTGTATGTAACTTATAAACATATATGTATAGAAACACAAGTGTTTTTAAATACTGACCACATCAGGTGATGTCGCCATCTTAAGATGACCACATGGTACAAAGCAATATGTCTCACACTCCTGAGTCCTAATGGACTTTCTATTTATTGTCGTACTGCCTATTATACTAAGAAAGCTGCAACCCATCTTATATTTTAAATTGGTGTGAATTTTTATATGATGATGTAAGTTCAAGGTTATAAAAGTCTATTTAGGTTAACAAAAGATACCTGAAATATATGTGTAACTTCTTATGCCATTGCTAGTACACAGCCCCTGCATGCTTGCTTCTGATTGGTCTTAGATGCATGAATGATTGCTATTTATTTCTTCTGTGGCCTGCTGCCTAGACCAAGTGTACACCTCTGGCTTTTCAGGCCAAAGAATTTAGTATAATAGAAATTGGAATATTATTTAAATATAGGTAATTTTAAACTGTTTTCACTGTTCTGCTTTTGTTTTATACTACTTTAGTTTACTGCTAGCTCTAGAAATGGGTTATTGTTCTACCTTTTTAGATATATTTTAGATATATTTTTAAAGTCAAGGGTCAAAAACACAGTCATTGACGTATAAATTATTGGATATGGTTAAAACTCATAGTTAGCAGCTATTAATTGAAAGTTTGTGCTTGGATAATTTTAAACCATGTGACATAATTCCATCAAAGATGTAAAGAACATGTGGTTGCTTGACATTTTAAGAGTGGGATAAAGTGGAGTGATATCTTGACCACCATCTTAATTAAGTTATTAGTCTAACTCTGGTAAAGCCTCCCATTTTACAATCCACTACTCAGTCACAGGTATATATTTTAAATTTATACTGTCTTTAAGTTAAAAGTGTTTCTCATTATATTAAATATATTCTTAGCCCTCTGGAAAAAGGGAAGAAGTCCCTTTCATGGTCTATAGTCAAACTGGAAATCAAGATCAAATGAGTTTTTGCCAATTCTGCTCCATAGAAGGGTTCTGTCTTCCCTGACCTCACCTTAAGGACTAGTCATGTTTTTAACAATCAGAAAGAAAGTTTCCAAGGCTCCACTATGACAGAAAGAAATGTATTTACTGCCTGTTTCTTTCTTTTTCTTTTTTTTTTTTTCATCTTTATTAACTTGGGTATTTCTTACTTACATTTCGATTGTTATTCCCTTTCCTGGTTTCCGGGCCAACATCCCCCTAACCCCTCCCCCTTTCCTTCTCTATGGGTGTTCCCCTCCCCATCCTCCCCACATTACCGCCCTCCCCCCAACAATCACGTTCACTGGGGGTTCAGTCTTGGCAAGACCAAGGGCTTTCCCTTCCACTGGTGCCCTTACTAGGCTATTCATTGCTACCTATGCAGTTGGAGCCCAGGGTCACTCCATGTATAGTCTTTGGGTAGTGGCTTAGTCCCTGGAAGCTCTGGTTGGTTGGCATTGTTGTTCATATGGGGTCTCAAGCCCCTTCAAGCTCTTTCAGTCCTTTCTCTGATTCCTTCAACGGGGGTCCCGTTCTCAGTTCAGTGGTTTGCTGCTGGCATTCGCCTATGTATTTGCTGTATTCTGGCTGTGTCTCTCAGGAGAGATCTACATCCGGTTCCTGTAAGCCTGCAATTCTTTGCTTCATCCATCCTATCTAGTTTAGTGGCTGTATATGTATGGGCCACACGTGGGGCAGGCTCTGAATGGGTGTTCCTTCTGCCTCTGTTCTAAACTTTGCCTCTCTATTCCCTCCCAAGGGTATTCTTGTTCTCCTTTTAAAGAAGGAGTGAAGCATTCACATTCGCATTTTGGTCTTGAGTTTCATGTGTTCTGTGCATCTAGGCTAATTCAAGCATTTGGGCTAATAGCCACTTATCAATGAGTGCATACCATGTGTATTTTTTTGTGATTGGATTACCTCATATAACCCAAATATGAATTTCATAAAGTCATTGTTTTTGATAGCTGAGAAATATTCCATTGTGTAGATGTACCACATTTTCTGTATCCATTCCTCTGTTGACGGGCATCTGGGTTCTTTTCAGCTTCTGGCTATTATAAATAAGGCTGCTATGAACATAGTGGAGCATGTGTCTTTGTTATATGTTGGGGCATCTTTTGGGTATATGCCCAAGAGAGGTATAGCTGGATCCTCAGGCAGTTCAATGTCCAATTTTTTTGAGGAACCTCCAGACGGATTTCCAGAATGGTTGTACCAGTCTGCAATCCCACCAACAAAAGAGAAGTGTTCCTCTTTCTCCACATCCTCACCAGCATTTGCTGTCACCTGAGTTTTTGATCTTAGCCAGTCTCACTAGTGTGAGGTGAAATCTCTCAGTATGCTTCCGTTCAGTTACGTATTGCTGTTCAGCACTGGGTTAATCCATATGTAGTCTTTCAGTAGTGGTTTAGTCCATGGGAAACTCTAGTTCGTTAGCATTGCTGTTCCTATGGGGTTGCAAGCTCCTTCAACTCTTTCAATACTTCCTCCTAATTCCACTAAGGGGTCCTATTCTCAGTTGATGATTTGCACCACTAACTTTATTTCTATATTGGATGTCTTCTGGATGTAATACTCTCAGGAGGAATCATATCCAGTCGTTTCCAATCCATTTTTGCTTCATCAATCTTATAGTTTTGGTGGATGTATATTTTGGGCCACATGTGTGTCATACTCTGAATGCTGTTTCATTCAGTATTTATCTAACTTTTGCTAGCATATCCCCTCCTATGAATATATTTCCCCATTTAGAGAAAAGGAGTGGGGATCATCTGCATTTTTGGCCATCCTTTTTTTTTTTGAGCTTCTGTGGTCTGTAGTTGCATCTAGAGTAATTTGAGCTTTTTGTCTAATATAAACTGTCGATAGTGCATACCAAGTGTATTTTCTGTGATTAAGTAACCTCATTCAGGATGATATTTTCTAGTTCATTCAATTTACCTATGAATTTCATGAAATCATTACTTTGACAGCTGAGTAGTACTCCTTTGTGTAGATATGCCACATTTGTGAATCCGTTCTTCTGTTGAAGGGCATCTGGGTTCTTTCCAGCTTCTGGCTGTGCATATTGAGCACTAAGAACATAGTAAATGTAGCTGTCTTTGTTGTAAAGTTGGAGCATCTTTTTTAGGTATAAATGGGAAATTTATAGTTACAGGTCCTCAGGTAGTAGAATGTCCAATTTCAAGACCTCAGACTAATTCAAGTGGGTTGCAACGATTTGCAATCCACCAACAATGGAGGAGTGTTCCTCTTTCTCCACATCCTTACCAGCATCTGCTTCCACCCCGAGTTTTATCTTAGCCATTCTAACTGGTGTGAGGTGGAATCTCCAGGGGTTGTTTTGTTTTGCATTTCCTGATGACTCAGGATGTTGAATCTTCTTCCTTTTTTGTGTTTGAAAATCCTCAATAGGAATGTTTCTTTACAACTCAGCACTTGCACCAGTATACTCTTAGGTCTAACACTTGAGTTCATGTATTTTGGATATTAGCCCTCTATAGTATTAGGATTAGTGAATTTTCCCAATCTGTTGGTTTGCCATTTGTCCCTATTAGCGGTGTCTTTGGCACTACAAAGCTTTGTAGTTTATGAGGTCCATTTGACTATTCTTGATGTTGGAGCATAAACATTTAGTGTTTGTTCAGGAAATTTCCCAGTGCCCATGTGTTGAAGACTCTTCACTTTTCTTCTATTAACTTGGTGTATCTGGTATGATGTGAGTCCATTGATCTACTTGGACTTAAGCTTTGTACATGGTGATGGAATTTTGCATTCTTCATGCTCACCTCAGTTAGACAATGTCATTTGTTGAAAGTGCTATCTTTTTCCATTGTTTGATTTTGTGTGGTTTTCCTCCTTTGTCAAAGATCAAGTGACCATAGGTGTATGGGTTCATTTCTGGTTCTTCAATTCTATTCCACTGATCTATCTGCTGTCTCTGTGCAATACCATACAGGTTTTTTGTTTGTTTGTTTGTTTTTCCATCTTCTGTGCTCTATGGCTGCTTGAAATCAGGGATGATTGCCCAAGTTCTTTTTATTGTTGAGTATACTTTTCACTATCCTGGGTTTTATTCAATGGATTTGCAGAATTGCTCTTTCTATCTCTTATAAAATTGGTAGAATTTGATGGGAATTGCATTGAATCTGTGGTTGCTTTTTGGCAAAATGGCCATCGTTACTATATTAATCCTGTAATCCGTGACCATGGAAGATCTTCTGATCTTTGAGATTTCTTTCTTCAGAGATTTGAAGTTCTTGTCTTACAGATCTTTCACTTGTTTGGTTAAAGTCACACCACGATATTTTATGTTATTTGGGGCTATTGTGAAGGTTTCATTTACTTTTATTTTCTCAGCCTATTTATCCTTTGAGCAGAGGAAGGCTACTGATTTGTTTGAATTAATTTTATACCCCATCACTCTGCTGAAGTTGTTTATCAGGTTAAATAGTTCTCTGGAGGAACTTTTGGGGTCAACTTAAATACTATCATTAACAAGTAGCACCACTTCTTGGTAAGATATAATCTACTTTCTTCTGTGAGCATGTAATAAAAATTGGATGATAGTCTTTAAGGATCAATGAGCAATTGCACCTTATGTGTTCAGCATAAATAACACAGTAGAAAACACAGATCTATACTCTAACTTATTACTATAATATTAACTTTCGTTACATAATTTACATTATCATTTCCTACCGTATAATGGATAAACAGTCCTTGAAGTTGATTATCTTTGCATTTTACCAATGAAGGAGTCTTTGTTGACGGGCTGAAGCTTATTTATTGAAGTAAATATCAAGCAGGGAGATCTCTAACCTGGTTTTTGCTGTTAGCACTCTAGGTGGGCAAGTGCTTGGCCTCATAGGTGTTAATTTACATAGTATCTTTGCAGATATTAAACACAACTCAAGTTTTGTCCATTAATAGGACATCACAATGCAGAAACCCCTTGTGTCTGTCTGTGGGGAATATAGTTCCACAAACCAACAATACGAATGAAAATGCCATTAGTCAAATATGCATATCATTTGCCTGACACATTGGACGCAAAACAGCTCAACAAATGCCAATTGCGCTCTAATGTGAACTTATGTCTACCTGACTGGAGTGCTGGAATCTGTGGTATAATTTCCATAGCCAAGTTCTAAGAACGTCTGACTACAGCCATAATTTATAAAAAAAAGAAACAAATCAGGTTTTATGATTCAATGTATGATTTCAAATATATAGCATTTTTATGCTATATAAAATGAAAACTAATAAATTGGACCATCATAATCCAAGTCCATCTACATTTATGTTATAAGGTAATCCATATCTGTGGTAGATATTGTGTGTAAATGCTCAGTACTTTAATGATATATGTACCGAAATTATTAGTGTGGGCATACATTCACTTAGTTTCCTGACTCAAGTTGCCTTCCTCAGAATGTTTTCACTCTGCTCTCTTATAAATTATTCTCTCTCTACCAGTATGGTCTCTTCATTACTCTTAACCTTTGGTCCATTTCTGCATAAATATTGTGCTTACATGTTTCCTTTTGCTACCCTAGTACGCTCCTGTATAAATCTATTTGATGATCAGCAGGATGGCACTCATGGAATATTTATACATCTACTGTATAACAAATCTCATATTCATAACAAAATCAAGCATAAATACTTTGAAAGTTTAAGGTGCACTTTAGTGTAGAGTATATAGTTCTTGAGTGAACAATCTAATGAGTCAAAGGGCATTTTAGTCAACAATATCACCTTCCCGATAAATTATGATTTCATATTTTCTAGGAAAATATGCTTATAAATGTTATAGTGATTTTAAAATTAATTTAAATACCTCCATATGCTACCATTTTGGCTGGGATATAAAATAATTACATCATCTTACCTTTGTGCAGCCCTGATATGAAATTCCCTCAGGATATACTTGCAGTTATAGTTTCAGCATTTATTAGGCATTTAAAGATTTAAAGAAAACAGCAAATTACAACCCGGCAAATTTGAGTCAATGTGACAGACTCTGCTGTAGAGTGGAATAGAATTTTAAATATCATTTTCAAATTTTTTTTTTTTACACAAATTGATTTAACCTTTCCACTAATTTCTCTTTTTAATTCTGGGGAAGCATAAACTGAATTCCTTCTTATCTGAGTAGGCGCTTGAAAAAAGCACATTTCAGCTTCTGTGTAAGAAAAGCATATATCAAAATGAGGTAGGTTTTGAAGAAGATTTCCTCAGCTGTGTGAACAACAAGCTAAATCTCTATTTGATTTGCAAATCTGATTTTAACTGGAAAGATTTGAACAAAATGAATTTTTGAGCACAAAATACTCTAGTTATGCTGTCTAAATTCTAAGCTGGCTCATAAAAGCTCAACAATCAGTCATTTCAGGATAGAAAATTCTCAATTTTTATTAATTTATTTGGTCCAATGACATATTTTACTCTCGCTCCATGGTGCATTTTAAAAATAATAATGTTATGTAAATGATTCTTTCATTATATAGAACATACCACATTTTGGTTGAATAACTTGAAGATGATAAAAGATTGTCTTGTGAGATAGAAATTAACTATTTTGATTTTAATAAAAAATAAACAGGAGTGAAGTTGAGTTTTGCCTCACATTTCTTTTCTTTCTTTTTTCATTTTATTGCATATTTTCTTATCTATGTTTCAAATATCCCCCCTTCTTGGTTCCCCCTCTGAAAACCCCTATCATCCCCCAACTCCCTCTCTCTGGGGGATGCTCCCCAACTCATCACCACTCTCCTGTCCCTACCCTGGCATTTCCCTACACTGGAGCATCTAGCCTTCACAGGACCAAGGGCCTCTTTTCCCTCTAATGCCTTACAAGGCATTCCTCTCCTACATATGCGGCTTGAGCCATGGGTTGCACCATGTGTACTCTTTGGTTGGTGGTTTAGTCCCTGGGAGCTCTGGAGTGTTTGGCTGGTTGATATTGTTGTTATTCCTATGGGGTTGCAAACCCCATAAGCTAACTCAGTCCATTCTCTACCTCCTCCATTGGAGAACCTGTGCTAAGTTCAACAGTTGGCTGCAAGCATCACCTTCTGTATTTGTCAGGTTCTGGAAAACAATCTCAGGAAACCGCTATATCAGGCTCCTGTCAGCATGCACCTCTTGGCATCCCTATAGTAACTGTTTTTGGTTACTATTGGTTACATGGATCCCCATGTATGCCAGTCTCTGGATGGCTTTTCCTTCAATCTTGTTTGGCACTTTGTTTCCATATTTCTTCCTGTGTGTATTTTGTTTCCCCTTCTAAGAAGTACTGAAGCATTCATACTTTAGACTTTCTTCTTCTTGAGCTTCATGTGGTCTGTAAATTGTATCTTGGGTATTCTGAATTTCTGATTCTTAAGTTATCTGGTCATTAAAATCAAAAGGCCTTTACTCAAAACTATAAGCCATTGAAAGCACAGTCACACACTTTTCTGACATAAACATTTAAAAGGCAAAAGCAGGGGAAAGGGGAGTGCCAGATCTGGCTATTCTCAATAAAGGAAGGGAAAGGGATGCCCAAGCCATACTTGAAAACACATAACTACTTAACAACTGCATCAAAGTGTCTGGGTATAAAATTAACTAAACAAATCACTAGCCTTCTTCTGCTCAAAGGACAAACAGACTGAGAAAGAAATTAAGGAAATGACAACCCGTCAAAATAGTCCCAAAATAATATAAAATATCTTGGTGTGACTTTAACCAAGCAAGTGAAAGATCTGTATGACAAGAACTTCAAGTCTCTGAAGAAAGAAATTGAGGAAGATCTCAGAAGATGGAAAGATCTTCCATGCTCATGGATTGGCAGGATTAATATAGTAAACGATGGCCCATTTTGCCAGAAAGCAATGTACTGCAGATTCAATGCAATCCATCAAAATTCTGACTCAGTTCTTTCCTAGAGTTAGAAAAGGCGATTTTGCAAATTCATTTGGAATAGCAAAACCAGGATCGTGAAAAGTATACTCAACAATGAAAAGAACTCGAATGCGCCATCCCCTGAACTCAAGCAGTATTACAGAGCAATGGTGATTAAAAACTGTATGGTATTGGTACTGAGTGCAGAGACAGGCAGGTCGATCAGTGGAACAAGATTGGAGACGTAGAGGCCAGACACCCCACCTATATGGTCACTTGATCTTTGAGCAAAGGCACAAAAACCATCCAATGGATAAAAAGATATGCACTTTCAGCAACATGAATTGCTGGTTTCAGCGCTGGAGGTGCGCATGTAGAAGAATGCAAATGGATCATTCATCATCACCCTGTACGAAAGCTTAAGTCCAAGTGGATCAAGGACCTCACACATCAAACCATAGATCACTCAAACTAACAGAAGATAAAACTGTAGGAAGCAGTCTGGAACACATGGGCGCTGAAAATTTCTGAACAAACACACCTATGGCTTTATGCTCTGAGATCCAGAATCGACAAATGGGATCTCATGAGCTACCAAGCTTTCTGTAAGCGCCAAAGGACACTGCTATTAGAGACAAAACTGGCAACCAACAGATTGGAAAAAGATCTTTCTCAATCCTACATCTGAGTAGAAGAGGCTAATTTCCAAAAGATTTCAAAGAACTCCAAAGTTAGACTCCAGGAGGCCAAACCTAACCCATTAAAATGGGGTACAGAGCTCAAACAAAAGCATTCTCAGCTGAGGCATATCGAAATGGCGAGTCACCTGAAGAAATGCTGAACATCCTTAGTCATCAGGAAATGCAAATCAAAAACTTAACCCTGAGAGTCTACCTCACACCAGTCAAGAATGGCTTTGAGATCAAAATACTCGGTGACCTTAGATGCTTTATGGCGAGAATCACGTGAAAGAAGAACGCTCCCCCATTGTTGGTGGGATTGCAGACTTTGCTACAACCGTTCTGGAAAATCAGTCTGGAGTTCCTCAGAAAACTGAACTACAATTGCCTGAAGATCCCAGCTATAACTCTTCTGAGCGCCCATACCCAAAAGATATGCTCCAACATAGAAACAAAGAGACATGCTCCACCATGTTCGTAGCAGCCTTATTTCTAATCGCCAGAAGCTGGAAAGAACCCAGATGCCCTTCAACAGAGGAATGGATTCAGAAAATGTGGCACACATCTACACAATGAGTGCTACTCAGCTATGCCGACAATGACTTCACTGGAAATTCCATAGGCAAAGTGGAATGAACTAGAAACTATCCTCCTGAGTGAGATTTACCCAATCACAAGAAAAACACACTTGGTATGCACTCATTGATAAAGTGGATATTAAGCCCAGAGCATCAAGTGCAAAGATACGACTCCCACACAGACCTGAGGAAGCTCAAGAGGACTTGATCAAAATGTGGTAGATGCTGCTCTCCTTCTAGCAGAGAGGAGAAAATATCCATAGGAGGATATGCAGGCAGTTTTGAGCAGTGAGACTGCAGAATGGCCATTCAGAGTCTGACACTAGCATGTAAGCCCTATATGCAACCACCAAAACTGGGTACAGATTGATGAAGCTAAGAAATTGCATGCTGACAGGGACTGGATGTAGATGACTCTGCAGAGACACATCCAAAAGCATGTCCAATACAGAGGTCAATGCCAGCAGCAAACCACTGAGGTGAGGTCAGAATCCCTTGGGGGAGATTTAGAGGAAGTATTGAAAGAGTTGAAGAGCTTACAGCATCAAAAATAGTAATGCCAATCAACCAGGAGCTTTCCAGGGACTAAACCACTGCAAAAGACTATGCGCCTGGACTGGACCCAGGGCTCCAACTGCATATGTAGCAGAGAACAACCTTGGGGGCACCAGTGCAGGTAGCCCTTGTCCTGCCAAGGTTGGACCCCCAGTGCAGGGGAATGTGGTGGCGGAGTGGGCGTATAGGGAGATGTGTGTGAACACCACATTGCCGGGAGGCAGAGGGAGGAATGGGGGCTTATGGACAGGGAAACCAGGAAGGAACAACGTTTGAAACGTAAGTAAGAAATATATCTAATAAAGATTGAAAAGACAATGCGTGCGCACAAAGGCATCGATGATTGACCTAATGGATTAATTAAAAGTAAATTTTATTAGAGAGAGGTAAAGTTCTGTCGGCAAACCCCGAGTGAGCTGGTGGGAGGAAATGTGATTAGCATATTTTGTATATAGCGATTTAATAATGATGAAAATAGTGCATGTAGCAAGTGAAACTCGCTCAAATATACAATGATGAAGTCAATAGGAATAACAGCTTATCTAAGTGCAAAGCATTTGAAAAGAAAGTTGTCTCGGCTGAGGACTTTATCTCACTGATATACAGACAGGAGACAGAGACAGAGACAGAGAGACAAGGGACAGGGATGAACAGACAGACAGACCACACACACACATAGACAGACACACACACACACACACACACACACACACACACACACACACGTCATTCTCTGCAGAAAGCAACACTGTCATTTTGCAGACTCCTCGAGGCCACTTGACCTGCTCGCAGTTCACCTCCAACTTACCAAACACTACGGATTGCAAGCACCACTGCTCCAACAGGAAAAATGTAGACTTGGTGATTTCAAAGATTTAAAGTGAAACCAGAAAGGCCACTATTGCTTTTTAAAACCTGCACTTCTGACTAAGCACTCAATATTGATCACCTTCTTTCCTAGGAATTTATGTTTTCTCTGCTGCTTTTTCTCTGTCTCTGGCTACTCTCTCTCCCCTGTCTCTGTCCACCCAAGTGTTGTGTGTGTATCTCTGTGTGTATGTATGTGTTGTATTTGTATGTATGTGTGCATGTGTCTGCATGCATGTGTGCATGCGTGTGCACGGTGTGTTTGTGAAAAGTGTGTGTGTGTGTGTGTGTGTGTGTGTGTGTATATGTGTGTGCTTGTCCTGGAAGAAACCAGATTTCAATCACTCTTCTTTATTTACAGAGTGAAGGATTCTGTTTCTGGAAGGAGGATCCTACTATTTTGTCCTATTAATGATTCATTCTGCTTAGCTACAGATCTCCAACACCAGGAAGTCTCTGCTTTCCTGTGAACTTTTATGGTGCTCAGTGAAGTTTCAGATGCTCCAATTTTCAGGACCCCAAGTGTACTTGACAATCACTTTATATGTACTGAAACACTCTTCTCCAGCCTCCTTGCTCACATTCTTAAGCTATGTAATTTTGAACATGTCATTGCCAAGTTCCCTTTTAACAATGATGTCTTACATACAAAAGGTAAGCCTTTCTATTTAGTCTGATTGGCTTTAAGAAAACCACACTGCGCACAGAAGGCACGCTACAGCAAGGTCAGCATGTCACAATCTTGTTATATTTTATTATGTGTCGTTTCTAGTTGCCCATAGCTCTGTTGGTCGAATTGAAGGAAGCTAGGAAAATGGTAGAGAAACCTTGTCTTGGTCTACTGGTTTATAGATGAAAAGTAGTATCTCTGACCTCAATGAAATACCTAGCAAGCAGCTCATGACCTCTAACAAGATGTTCAGAGGCAGTCCAGATTACCCACAGCTCCTCTCTGCTAGATGCAGAGGAGGAGTTTTCTATATGGTTTGACTGGTCATTTGAGCTTTTGCTTGACCAACTTTTTGTTTATCCACAGAGACCAAAAGAAAGAATTAAAGGATGACAAAGCATGCAGTCTCCATCAGTGATCAAGGTTACTCCAACTGCCAGATTCATCTTGATACCTCAAAGATCACCACAATTCCAGGGACAAGAGGAGGACAGTTAGGAGTCACTAGTAACTAGATGCATTGTCTCAAAATGTACATGTGTTAGTTAAGATGGAGGAAATCCATATAAGACATTCAGTAAATAAACGTGAGAAGTAAAGCTCATTTCGCATCATCAAACATAAGAAACCTCCTGATCACTAGTACATTTCGCATAAAGTGTCTTCTAGCTTTGAACAGTGTACGAGAGTGAAGCTTGCACCATGAGCAAAGTGGTTTGAGGGAAGTTGCAGGCCAAGAGTAACATTTGTGCATTGAGCCACCTCAGTCCACACAGAATCTCTCATTCCTTCTGTGTATGCATAAAGCACTTTCCACCATTCTCTTCAGTATCAGTGAGAAGTGAGGCACAAGTTCTAATTTACGCCAGTAATACAAAATCTACTTGATTGATCCTTGGTTTGCTCTTCAAAACTTCAGTGTAATGTATAGCACAAAAGAATAAATTAGAATAATGAATTTTATTTAATACTAGATCAGGGAGTGTTAGTACTGCTTCATTTTAAAAGTGTTGTTTTTAAAATGTCTAACAATTATAGTGGATTCATTAAAATAGGTGAGTGAGCTCTGCTATTTCTACTTTTGAGGCCAATATGTGATCCTCCTCATGCAGTTTTAGTAAATTGTTCCCAAAACATTAGTTCTCACTCATCTCAAAGGATGTTATTTTCTATCCTTTTACAGGATTCAATAGTATAACCTCAATATTTATATTAAGGGACTATCTTTACCAATTATACCCATTCATGTGTCTTCTCTCTCTCTCTCTCTCTCTCTCTTCTTCTTTCTTCTTTCTTTCTTCTCTCTCTCTCTCCTTTCCCTCTTCCTTCCGTATATAAAAACATATTTTCTGCTACAGTGTATTCACTTTCTAATTATTTTAACTTAGTTTTGTTCTTTATTTAAAACAGATTTAGTTGTGGAAACTTTTAAATCTTGGTATCTATATGTGCTTTTTCTGTAGTAAATTGGTTATCTAAGTGTGTGTTAAAATCGGTGGGGCTGGTACACAATAATTAGATGCTCAGTTTCTCCAAGCTGGCTGACTTCTAATATTGGTGGAAAAGGAATCAAAACCCAAGTAATGCATGCTTGTTAATATTGAGTGCCATTGAATATTATGCTGCTATTATTCACACCTAGGGGAATATAGAGTACAAGAAGTTGCCGATGAATACACATATATTTTGGATTTAATGAGTAAGTGGATGGCCCAACTTTTCCTCTTCTAAAATATAAGACACAAACACACGCACGCATGCATGCACACACACACACACACACACACACACACACACACACCTGCGTCACACACTCACAGAAGGAGAGAGAGAGAGAGAGAGAGAGAGAGGGGGAATGAGAATGCGACATGGATACCATAATTGAAGTAGATAGCCACAGCTTGTAGTATCTCGTTCTTTTCTAAAGTGAGAAAATGGAATCTGTTTTTCACTGTATTGCATTTACACTAAATTATTCAGCTCTAGACTTCCAAACCAAACAATGCCAAATATTTTATCTTAAAACTTACTAAAATCAACATAAAATACACTTATAGATTCATAATTGGGAGCTTTTCTTATAAATATATTTTCTGGCATGAGTCGTGTTATTATAAAATTGTCTTTCTTGGTATAAAGTAGCTTACTCCACAATCATCTTTTGCAAAAGAATGGTTTACAGCATCTCTTTGACAAAAGGAGAAAATCAGATGAAGAAGAGTAAACCTGTTTCCAATAATAACATGACTATGTATCCACTTTTCCATAAAAGATTTCTAAAGGCTTAGAAAATACTACGTGCGAAGATCATCTAACTATTTGGCATGGTGGAGACATCTTTGGTAAAACATGAGAACTCACAAAACTATCTGTGCTCAAATATGGTGTAAGCAAACTATGTAAAAAGCAATAATTATTTGAAAATCTCTATTATATTTATGAGTCAGTGCCATGTGTTTAATTAGGAGTGAGTAAATATTAAGATGGCCTGTGAAAATAGCCGTCTGTGGTAATTATGTCTTTAGCATTACAATGCCTACTACATAAATTGCAGATTACATGTCACCTGTTAGTGCTAGCCCTAATTTCTCAAGATAGCCATATTACATTGTGGTTGCTTTTGCTTTGATTTGGTGCAAGAATCTCCTTGCTGCATTTAAATTCCTTTTCTCAGTTTTACTTTTAAAGTTTTTCTGTCATTGGCATGAACCTTCACAGCAGCTGAGTGCTCTGTGGGGACTCCATCAAAGATTAAGCTTTGAATAAATAAAGAAAGAAAGACAAGGAAGAAGGAAACTCCCCACTCTTAATAAGAAAAGAGAAAACAATGTAGAAAAAGTTTCCTTAATGACTTCAAGCAAGAAATTCACAATGCAAAGGTTATTTAGTAAATGAAGAAAATATCTTCTAAAAATAACGGGGTCTTAGATCAGTGCTCATCATTGTATAAGTGTCTTCCTGTTTTCACCACAAAAGCGTGCACCCACTTTTAGTCCACGTGATGGCATGGTAGGTACGCTGTTTAATCCTAAATTGGATGTTCTTTATTACTGAACTAACATGAATACATTTAGATTTTCATCTGAAATAAAAAGATGCCAAATCAATCCTTTACCTAAGGTGATTTCATGCCCTTGAGATAACTGCATTATTACAAATTACCCTAAGAGCGTAGCTCTGTCTCCTAATATCATGTCTCAAATGCAAACTTTCTGTGGTAGTTATTGTTCAAACTATGCAGCAAAAGAGAAAAGTGTCACCTAGTTATTAAACTGTCGCGAGAGATTAAAGAGCAAATAAATCATAACTAAACAGAGCCAATATTCTCCAGTAAAATGTAAAAATAGAGGAGCTAAAAGGGCAAAACTGAAAAATTTATTGTCTTTTATACTGGAGTAAAGTCACAAAATTAAACATATACTTCCATTCCTGGGAAATCACTAGCTGTTAAGCATTCAGAAGATAGCTTTAAAAGTTAGCATCTCTCCCATGCAAGCATCAGGGAAGATAGAAGTTTGGAAAGCTTTGCAGGAAACCATATAAAGTCTGGACAGATTATAGCATTCAGAGTTGGTAGCAGCTCGTTACCCCTGGAAAGATGACTGCTAGTTACATAGCTCCTAACTCTGCATTCTTGATTAGTCAACATCTTCTAAGTAGATAAATATATGCTTTTGTAATAGACCTAAACGCGCAAATTTTATCATCTCTAGGACTAAAAGATTTAATAGGTCACGTGAGTTTTGTATTCTGGTCATATCAAAATATCCGAAAGGCTTACACAATGCACTATTGACGGCTTTTCTTCATTTTCATCTATCATCTGCCTGTCTGTCCATGTATCCTATCATCTGTTGTCTATCTATATTATACATCTATGGGCAATCATATATATATACATATATATATGTATTTGTATATGTAATTATATAAGCATGTCATGTATATAAATATATGCTACCATAAAGAATGTTTAATTTGTATAAATCTTCACTGAGTCTCACTTAGAGTAACCATCTTTATGTTCTACCAGATCAAAAGGCAAAACTGAAAGAGCAAAACAGGAGCAATTATCTGTCTTTTATGTCATCATATTTATCATCATAAAATACTGTCTGTGAAAAGAGATCACAATGACGTTTGCTTAGAGTCTGTCATTGGCATGAACCTTCAGCAGCAACTGAGTACTTGTGGGGACTCTGACGAGATGAAAGCTTTGATCAGCTACCACTGTGCAGCAAATATATTAAGATATTACTCCAGGATTCCGTGTGGCCAGAAAAATGCTGAGAAAGATCGCATTAAGATTCAGGAAGTAAATCACCTCATGAGTTTCAAGGAAGTCACCCAAACTTAACGAAATTCGTGACTTCCTATCTCTCAAATTTAATAGGCAGTAAAAATTGTTGACGCAGAGATTCCCAGACCTTGCCTAGATGCTCGATACTATGAGTGCTAATCAAATTTGATGGCCAGGATGTCATAGGAAATCCCAATACAAATAGTAAGATTAGCATAATTAAAATAAGAAGAGTTCCAGTCAAAACTAGCATTCTTTAGGGATGAAGCACAGTTAATAGACTCCCAAAGATGGCTGGAGATTCACTCGGTGATGAACTCGCATGCTTAGGGAGTCATGAAACTGTCTATTCATTCTCTCATCACTGCAAAAAGAAGTAATATGAAAACACAAAAATAATCAATCAGTGAACAGTATTTAGCAATAACTGTGAGGAAAGGATGGCAGCACTATCTGTTAGCGTAGGAATGTGATTTATGAATGGGGAGGAACGTCTAGAGACTTCGAGGCTGGTGCCCTGCAGTTGATTGAACTGTCTTTGCTCCTCCCTTCCTCCATGAATTCCTCACACCCATCACTGAAATGACCCCAATAAACTCTCTTCTTTGCAGAGTTGGTCTTTTGATGAGAGTTAGCTTAGTCTGGTCTAAATGTGGCCCTGTAACTTTATGAGGAAACCAGTATAATCTGAAAATTTTACAAAAGGAAAGAGCAAGCTCTTTGCTGTCAATTGAGGGGAAAAGATAGCCAAACATGCAAACAATTGCTATAAAACATCAAAAGCGATCATTTTGTTCTGTGGGTATTTTCTTGAGCAGCACTCCAGGGGTTTTCCGTTCTTTGTGTCAACTGAGTCTGAGGGTAGGAGAGGAAGAATGGTTTAAGCAAAAGTGGAATGGGCCTATTGAGAGAGATGAGATGATCTAGATAATAAAACAGGCAGGTTTTCAATGGAGAAACAGTACTGAATCAAATTGCAAAAGGACAAATTCGTGAATCGGCAGATCAGTCACCTCAGCAAACGCTTGTTGTATGTGCATGTACAGTGCAAGTGAACTAGCAATCCTCTGGCATGGGTGAGATGGCTTTTAGCTGCAGGTGCCATCTCATTGGCCCCAGGTTTAGTTCTTTGTAAAACACTGAGTATAAGCAGAAATGGAAATAATGGAGATGGAGGTTGATGAGGGATGGGAAGCTAGAGTGGAGGAAGATGGTGAGGAGGAGGACTAACCTATGGATGCTTGGAAAAGCCCTATGGAAATCTACTGTTTTACAAGATTCCTTATATTCATGCAAAAGAGTCTAATCAGTAGTTAAGGTGCACAAAGATAATGCTCTTCCAGAGCATGACTGCTAAACAAAGAAAAGCGTATAGAATTAGGGTTATCATTCTGTAGTTTTATCTCGCAAAGGTGTCCTAGGTACTCCAACAGCAGCGTAGGGCCATTGCTGTTGGTCTTCCATTGCCCTCCTCAAAGCTTGATGGTAAGTGACGTTGTTGCTGAAAGACTCGCACACACTTTGGCCATACAGAACTAAAATTGTTACTATGGGGCACTTCTTGTCTTGGCACCTCTCTCATTACTGCTGGAGTGCTGCTGTTTTGAGGGATGCTGTGAACTTTCTGAAATAATGACTGGTGTGTGAGACACAACTCTTGATAGCTCCTCTGTGCCAGGCAGTCACACCATAGAGCTCTCCCAAGAGCTATCTGGATTCACAGATGAGGCTGGCCTTTGCATGCAGGCTGCCCTTTTTTCCAATTAATTTTGATGTACCTTAGCTAGCTCAAAAGGCTAGATTCTTTTTTTTTAATCTTTTTTTTTATTAATTTGGTACTTCTTATTTACATTCTCAATGATTTCCTTTTTCTCAAATAACATCCCCTAACCTCTACTCCTCCCCTTCTATATGGGTGTTCCTCCCCATCCTCCCCCACTACTGCTGCTTTCCCCCAACAATCATGTTCACTGGGGGTTAGTCCAGCAGGACCCAGGGCTTCCCCTTCCCACTGGTTTTCTCACTAGGCTATTCATTTACCTATGAGGTTTGGAGCCCAGGGTCAGTCCATGTATAGTCTTTAACCCCCTACCTAGCTAAATACTCCTCTTAGGGTATTCTACACACACCTTTAAAATCTATCCTTCTCTACTATCAGACCCAATCAGGGAAGCAACGCGGGCCATTTACCTGAAACGCATGGCTTGTCGGTCCCCAACCATCTGTACGTGGATTCTGTTAAATCCTCTCCTCCTGTCTCCTCAAGCTCAGGAATCCTAAAAGTCCCACTTCTGTCTGTCTACCTAGCCATTCAGTTGGCATCTTTCTTTTTACCAATCTGAGCTAACTGGGGTCCAGGGTCCTTTAGTGTCTTAAGTGCAGGACCTCTTTTTTAAATTTGGGAACCAAAATTAACATTCTCTTTAAAAAGCATCATTAGCAAATCCACTTCATACAAACCATCAGTACATTAGAAAGGGGGTATAAGGGTGAAGAACTCTTAGAGCCCGGTACTTACCAGGAAGGAGGGCAACATTTGGACTATATACATAAATAAAATAAATGAAAGTGTAAAAGGAATGGATTTGTAGGTCACAGCCTTGAGTGTAGGAAGGAAAATATTTTTCCAACATTTATATTGTATTCTTACAACAACTATGAAAATAGAAGCTAAGTTTAACAGATAAAATCAGTGCTTTTAAATATAGCCTTCCACTCATTTGGCTATTGCTAGCTCACTACACTATATTTCTAAGAAATAATTCTGAGTTGAATAAATTTGAATGAAGTAATTTGGTGAAATGTTATTCGTGTATGTTTTCAAGGAGAAGCAAGGATTAAAGGCTACCTATTGGTAATGAAATAATGAATTATTAAAATTTATACTAAACATATTAATTATTCAAAAACGCATATATGCTCTTAGGGAACATCTATTGTAATGAACCATTTGGAAAAATAAACATAGTTGGACCAGACAGACTGGTAAATCACATTGCATAACTGTACTCCAAAGAGATGAATCAAACCCACATCAAGGGAAAAAAGACTCTGGAATGGCAGACTGCCACAGCTGATTTCTATTGTTTCTCAGCTATTATTGTCATTTTGAAGCCAAGACTAATAATATTTGAATGAGCTGAGTTTTTCTCAGAAAATTTCTATAATAGAAAAATTTTACAACTTCAACAAGCTGAAGGAGATAAAAAAAATCAAGATAAATTTAGGTGTCAGACATTCAAGAGTATGAATAAAACAGAATATGCTTACAGGAAAGAGCAACTAGGGCCTGCAAGGTCACCTTGACCATCTTCTTGCAGCTAACCCTTTACTTGTCAGAAATACATAGCTTTTTCTTGACCCCCTAAAGCAGAATCTGTCAGAATAAATTCATTGTTAATTATGTGTGCAAAGACAATTCATAAAAGTACCCTGAAAATATACACATCCATCTACAAGTCTTTTAGCATGGATTTAAGACAACTAGAATCAGATAAGTAAAGATTCCAGGAAAGATAGAGCTGAAAATTAATTGAACGTTGGTGACAAATAGTAATGATGTCATATCATTATCACTGCATTCAGCAATGGGTATTACAGGATCCCAGAAAAGGAGAGACCTTATTTCCCTAAGCATGTTGACTGTAGAATTTGTATAAAGTCTTAGTCAGGAGTTACTTGAGAATGAACAATCTGCCAGTTCTGATCCAACTTTGAGTAGGACTGTGTTTCCATTTTGTGGTCTTGTGACTTCAATGTTATCAGGAGCATGGCACCCAATGAAGCCTCACCAAACCCACATAACTCACAATTTGCTGCTCAACTTTGTCGAAAAATGGAAATATATTGTCCTCACAAAGCCAATGCTGAGGAGATGACCAAGAACCACAGTGATGACTACATTAAATTCTTGTGTTCTATTCATCCAGATAATATGTCTGAATACAGCAAGCAGATGCAGAGATTCAATATGGGTGAGGACTGTCCCGTATTTGATGGCTTGTTTGAGTTATGTCAGTTGCCCACGAGTGGCTCTCTTGCAAGTGTTACAAAACTCAAAAAGCAGCAGACAGACATCATTGTGAACTGGGCTGGGGGCCTGCACCTTGCAAAGAATTTTGAAGCATCTGGCTTCTGTTCTGTCAATGATATTGTCTTGGCCATCCTGGAACTTCTAAAGTATCACCAGAGGGTGCTGTATATTGACATTGATATGGACCATGGCAATGGCATGAAAGAGGCCTTCTATACTACAGACCAGGTCATGACTGTGTCCTTTCTCGCCATCACTGGTACCTCCATGAACTGGGAACTACCGGGATGCTGGGGCTGCAAAAGGAAAGTACTACCCACTGGGATGACATTGATGATGAGTCCCTATTGTCAAATAATGGAGATGTTTCCTACTGCAGTGATCAAAGTGCAGCTCAGACTCCTGTCAGGGATCAGGGTTTCAATCTGTCCATCAAAAGGACACGCCAAGTGTGTGAAGGCTGTGAAGAGCTTTAACTTGCCAATGCTAATGTTGGGAGGAGGTGGCTACCAACCGTCATGTCACTCAGTGCTGGTCAGCTGGACCCTGGACACAGAGATCCCTAATGAGATAGCATACAATGCTTCTGTCAATCTTTGGACCAGATTTCAAGCTTCACATCAGCCTTCAATCGACTAAACAGAATACTAATGAATACCTGGAATAAATCAAGCAGCGGCTCTTTGAGAACTTGAGAATGCTGCCCCCATGCCCTGGGGGTCTTAAATGCAGGCCATCCCAGGATGCCATCCCAGAAAGAGCAGTGGTGAGGATGAGGAAGGCCCTGACAAATGCATCTCCATCTGCTCCACTGACAAAGCGCATTGCCTGTGAGGAGGAATTCTCTGATTCTGATGAGGAGGGGGAGAAAGAGGCATAAAGAACTCTTCTAATTTCAAAAGCCAAAAGAGTCAAAACAGAGGATGAGAAGAAAAAAAAGACCCCAAGAGAAAAAAAAGTCACAGAAGAAGAAAAACCAAGCAGGAGAAGCCAGAAGCCAAAGGGGTCATAGAAAGGGTCAAGTTGGTTTGAGCAAGGTCCGACCCCATCTTCTCCCCACGTCCCTCACTTTCCCTCAATTTCTCAGATTTTATATTTTCCTTATATAAATTATATTAAATATAATATCCCTACGGACTATATAGGAACCAAGGACCAGCGCACAGGGCTGCGGTGCTGGAAGAACTCTTCCCAGAGCTGACTTGTCCGTCCTGCCCTGGGTCTGAGTTTTGAACCACGTAGGGTCCGAGTGGAAAGAAAACAACCGGAAGACAAAACAACTGAACTGCCACGTGCCCGCTTAGGAGCTCTGCTGAGATTCCCTCGTTAAGTTTTTTAGAAGGGGTGATTGTGTCTTCTGGGGCCTTTTCTCAGGCTTGGGTAATATCAACCATTTTAAGAATAGTTCTGTTTCTACCTTCCCACCCACCCCGGGCAAGCAGAAAAGCTTACACTGCCCCGTCTTCCCCCAATTCTGTAGGTGGAGGTTGTTAACCTGGTTTCCTTTTGGAGATATTTTCATTTGAGACTGTTTGTAATAAAACAGCATATGTCTATACAAAAAAAAAAGAAAATAAAGATTCTATTCACAATAGGTGGGTTTATGATTAAAAACTTCTGTGTGTCAGTTTTACAGTGGTCCTAACAACATGCGCTTACTCTGTTAATCAAGGTATTCTGGCTCAGATCAGCACACTGGATTGTATACCAGTAGCAAATGTTCTTCAAAATAATTTTTATTAATCTGTACTAATATTTTGGACATATACATACTTGACTTACATATGGGTTAATTACTTAATTAGCTCAAAAATGTAAATCTCGCATCCCTGCAGTTCTATATGTCAAATTCACTCCACCCTCAGCACTATCTAAAAGGACTATGTTTCTAAAAATTTCACCTTTTGTCCATTATTATCCACCGTCTCCTTCTTTATGCCTAGCTTCCCTTCGAAGTTTATCTTGTATATAATCAAGCTCTTGAATCCCCACCACTACCGCCACCAACACCAATGGAACGTACTTGAATACTCACATAAACCTGTACTTGACAATTAGGCAGGGATTATCACTTTTTAAATTTTTTAAATAAATAAATTTATTTACATCCCAATTGCTGCCCCCTCATCAGGTCTACCCCTCACAGGGTCCCTCCCTCCATCTCCCCTCTCTTTCTTCTCTGAAAAGGTCAGCTTTCCCTGAGTATCCCTCCTCCCTAATGCATCAAGTCTCTGCAGAGCTAGGCGCATCCTCTCCTACTGAGGCAGACAAGGCAGCCCTGTTGGGAAAGGGATTCCACAGACAGGCAACAGCTGTAGGGACATCCGCCACTCCAGTTATTGAGCGAACCACATGGAGACTGAACGGCCCGTAACTCCTGGTCCAGGGAATCCGATGCCCTCTTCTGATCTCCACAGAGATCAGAAGCATAGTACACACATGTTAAACAGACACACATTTATGGGATAAAACTAACTAAAAAACAATTAAAAAAAGGATTGTCACTTTTAACATCCAAGAATCCAATAAAAAGGACAGTGTCCTTTGCATTTTATTTTGCTCTCTTTCTTAACTCTGCTCTTTTCCACTAAATAGCAAGAAATTTGTTCCCATAAAAAAACATTTGTCTTTCTGATTTGGGACCACAAGTTATTTTTGAATTTGACAGAAAACTGTCTTAATTTTTCTTTTGTAGTATGTGATCTTGACACCAGCTTCAGTCATGTTACTACTACATTCACTTCTATAACAATGTACTAGCGTTACTGAAACAAAACGGGTGGATTAAAATAACAAAAATATTTCCTCACTATTCTGGTTTTGACTAAAATAGTTCTTGAAATTTGGTATCTTCTTATGAAATACAATGATACAAAAATATCCCTGAGGACATTAGAAACTTCACTCAGCAAAGCTTAAATAAAGATACATTCCTGAGAACTATTAATTATTTTCTTAGAATGAGAAGGTCCTAAAACCTGATTGCCATGTGCAGGAGGATAACTCTCAATACATCCAGTTGTATAGGTGTTTGTTCATTGGCCAGTCTCCGTAGCTGTCACTGAATAATCACAAGTGTCCGTGTGGCCCTGCCAATCAAACATTTCAGGCAAACACTTCTTTAAGAATTGGAAATGTCTTGGATAAGAAAACAGTAATAATGCAAGCTAAATGTTTTAAAGTGTTGCTCAATTCCATTATAAGTCATTATTTTCTAAATTTGTTCATGAGAACTATATTTTTAGATTAGAAAATGGCATCCCACTGGTAAATTTCAGCAGGTATACCTAGGCAAATAATGAATGACTCTTGGGATTAATCTTGTCTCTCAAGTGAATTAAGTCAGATATATTTTAATGAATAATTTAAAATATATTTGCTTAGGCGACCGTTCTTCACAGTCACATTCACATGTATGTATGTGCACTATAGTGTTCATGTTGATAGAGAGGATTCATCGAATTACATAAAATATATTAATAATGCCCCTAGTAGGGGAACATCACCACAATGATGCCACTTTAATGATGTGTCTGTGTTAATATTTAGCTCCCAGGGACTAAACCACCAACCAAAGAATATACATGGAGTGACCCATGGCTCCAGCTGCATATATAGCAGAGGATGGCCTTGTTGGCATCAGTGGGAGGAGAGGCCCTTGGTCCTGTGAGGCTCGATGCCCCAATGTAGGGAAATGTCAGGGCAGGGGCAGGAGAACACCCTCATAGAAGCAGGGGGAGGGAGGATAAGATAGTGGATTTCAGGAAGGGAAACTGGGAAACATTTGAAATGTAAATAAAGAAAATATCCAAAAAAAAAAAAAGAAAGAAAGAAAGAAAGAAAAGAAATAAACTCTGCCCACATAAGTTTGTTTATAACAATGTTCTGATATGATTATGGTATGAATGCCATTAACGATCCACAATCATATTCAAATAGTTCTCAACTGTCTTATTATGGGTCATGTATTCTACAATGAAGAGTCTTCTATAGATATTGATTGATACATGTTAACTCATTGAGATGTCATGGATTATATTCTTTTCTTCTCTAGGCCAATGTCTTTTTTCTTTTTCACTTCTCTCTTCCTCCCAAGTCTGTTCTACCCTCTACCTCCCGTGAGTATTTTGTCTCCCCTTCTAAGAGGGACTGAAGCATCCACATTTTGGCCTTCCTTCTTCTTGAGCTTCATGTGGTCTGTGAATTGTGTCATGGGTATTCTGAGCGTTTGGGTTAATATCTACTTATCAGTGAGTACATACCATGTGTGTTCTTTTGTGACTGGCTTACTTCACTCTGGATGATATTTTCTAGTTCCATCCATTTGCCTAAGGATTTCATGAAGTCATTGTTTTTAATAGCTAAGTAGTACTCCATTGTGTAGATGTACCACATTTTCTGTATCCATTCCTCTGTTGGAATGGATAGGTTCTTTCCAGCTTTTGGCTATTATAAATAAGGCTGCCATGAGCATAGTGGAGTATGTGTCCTTGTTATATGTTGGAACGTCTTTGGAGTATGCAATCTATTCTAAAGCCACAGCATGACTAATGTTCATACAGCAGATTATCTCACTGTAGAAGTAGAGAACATAATGATCAAATGTGCCATTTGATGACACGAATAGATTAGTTTTTGCAAACAGTAGCTGGATATAGTGATGCAGATTTATAAGGCTAGAATCTGGGAGTGAAGTTGAAGTGAGGGTTCACACAATTCTACAGGCCTAGATTCCTCAGCAAACAAAAACTGCTGCTGGACATAATAACTAACCCCTCTAATCATATCCCTAAATAAATGGAGGCACCACGATCAGGAGCTCAAGGTCAACCTCAGTGACGTAGTGATTTAAAGGCTATCTCGGGCTATGCAAAACCTTGCTTCAAGGAAACATCAGTGAGTTAAGGGGACTCAACTGATAAGATTACTAAATACTCTTCTAGAGATCCTGGGTTTGATTCCCAGCACCCACATAGCAGCTTACAAGTAAGTTTTAACTTCAGTTCCAGGACAACCGAAACTCTCCTATGGCCTAGACAGGAGTTCATAGACAGACCTGCAGGCTAAGCAAGGATACACAAACATATAAATTAAAAACAGAGCTAAGTAATAACAAAAACAAACCTCCTAAACTGATGTTAACAGTAAATATTTAAAAGAACAAATTTTAAAAGTTATACCATCTTGCAAGTTACACTAGCTGGCTGACACAGCAAATTATTCAATATTTATTGCATTTCAGGTATGTAAATATGAACAAGTATAGTGTTAGCCACTGCAAGAAAACGTGAACACATCAACATATACCCACCACCTCTATTCTTAAAACTTAACTATGAAAATAGAAACCAAATGTAACAGATGAAAATTCTTTTTTTTTAATTGGATATTTTATTTATTTGCATTTCAAATGTTATACCCTTTCCTAGTTTCTCTTGCACAAACTCCCTATCCCACCACCTTCCTCCTGCTTCTGTGAGGGTGCTCCATACCACCTACCCACCCACTTCCACCTCACCGCGTTAGCATCCCCTACACTGGCACATGGAGCCCTCACAGGACAAAGGGTCTCCCCTCCCTTTGATGACAGATAAGCTATCCTTGGTTACATATGCAGTGGGAGCCATGAGTCCCTCCATGTGTACTCTTTGCTTTGTGGTTTAGTCCCTGGGAGCTCTGAGGTGACTGGTTGGTTTATATTGTTCTTCCTATGGAGTTGTAAACCCCTTCAGCTCTTTCAGTCCTTCCCCTAACTCTTCCATTGGGGTCCTCATGCTCAGTCTGATGGTTGGCTGTGAGCCTCTGCATTTGTATTGGTCAGAATCTGGCAGAGCCTCTCAGGAGACAGCTGTCAGAAAGCACTTCTTGGCATCAGCAATAGTGTCTGGGTTTGGTGTCTGTATATGGTATGGATCCCCAGGTGAGGCCAGATGAAAAGTCTTAATCGCATTCAAGAAGAAACTTAAATTGGCCACACTGCATGAATGTGTTGAGTTTAGTTATCTATTAAAATGACTTGCTCTGCATTTAAACCTACATGTACTTTTCAACTATGGCCAAAAGGTAACTGATCTAACATTTCTGAAAATGTTTGGCCAAACCTGTAAATACTATCCTGTTATCTTTTCTTGTCTTTCTTTCATAAACCTGAGTTAGAATGGGAGCACATAGTGTTGACTCTCTCTGCCCAATAACAATTAAAAATTGGAAGAGTTTAAGCATATAACTGTTGCATTCTAAAAAATCCGTTCCAGAGAAATATCCTACTGAGTCCCAATCTGCTGAACTCTGCTGCAATGGTTGAAAATAGAACTAGTGATTAAAGTCTCCTGGCAAAACTTAGCACATGGAGAAATCAAAAGGGATAGGACATTTTGCTTCAAATACAGAGGGAGGGAGGGCTGCAGTGACAAGGTGAAAACAGGTCAGAAGCACACATATGATAATATATTTAAATTATTTAAACAGCACTGGAAAGCTGTTTATATGCCAAGTAATAATTACCCATTTGCACTGAGTCTTTGTATCGAGTATTAAAATATAAACTGAGGGCCCAACTCCCAGGAAAAGGCAATGCAACAGAGAGTCTTTACGGTAGAGGCAATGGAAAGACCCATAGCAACAAAGTACATCCCCATCTCTGCACAGGATAAGATCTCTGTGCACTCACAATTGAATTAGACAGAGAAAAATGATGGAATCTATCAGATTAAATACCAACTTTGCACCCACCTTTTGTAATGGCTTTATTCTATGAGAAAGAAACTTTGTAATGACTTTTTACTAGAATTGTATAGCTGAAGGCACAAAGATAGCATTTGCTTCATTGAATGGAATAAAACAGAATCCAAAGGAACATAAATGGTGATACATTTTACATTGTTTTCAAAGGAAAGAGAAAAGTTATTCTCACCTCCTGTCTTTTCCCTCCTCTTCTATCCTTTTTTGTTGGCTTCCTCCCTATCTCTTCCTGTTCCTCCTTCACCTATTTCTCCACTTGACATAGTACAGGGTACTTATCTCCGTGCAATATTCTGTGTCTTATAACTTAGAAACTGAGAATATAAATCTTTATTCCAGATACAATGGCCCTCACTCATTATTCCAGAATTGGAGGCAGAGTTATCAGACATTCAAGGACATTCAGGGCTATATACTGAGTCCTGGCTACAATGTTCCATATGAGAATATGTCTAAACCAAATACACAAAAAGCCGCACACTGAATTATATAAAACAGAATTTTTAATTATTACCTTAGCGAAAAATATTATTGACAGTAATTACAGTACTAGAATTTACTTATGCTCTATTACTGTGGTAAAATCTCAAGTAAAGCAAAACAAAATAAACAAAATCCACAAAAATTGGAGGTAGAAAAGGTTAATTTGAGCTACAGATTAAGATTCATCATGGGGGGAAATCTAAGGCAAGAACACAAGGCAGTAATCCAGAAAAAATAACTAAATAAAGACTATGAAGAAACAGTTTAATTGCTTGCTTCCCCTGGTTACTCAGCTATCTTCCTTCCTTCCTTCCTTCCTTCCTTCCTTCCTTCCTTCCTTCCTTCCTTCCCTTCCTTCTTTCCTACCTACCTTCCTTCTTACCATTATTTCTTACATTTAATATGGATTTCATTGAAATAGAATTACATTCTCTTCCCCTACCTTTGCTCTCTTCAGCCTCTTGTAGATACCTGTCCTTGAATTGTCCCAATACCTCCATTCTCAAGTTATATATATATATATATATATATATAATTTACATGTATGTTATATACATGATATATAATATATAGTATATACCTATTATACATATACATGATTTCAAGGCTGACCCCCTCACTTGTATTGGGCAGCCAATAAAAGAGACTTATCCCAGTAAGAGGTTGATTCTTTGTTTCCCAGCAGTAAATAGTTGCCTGAAGTTCTTTGTTTAGCGTTAGTATTCTATTAAAGTCTCCTCTTCCCACTATCATGCCAATTGATACTGGCATTGTTCAGATTTTTCTGAATGCAACCATTTCTGGAAAGAAGGTTTCCTGTTAAACTACCTGGGATTCTTAATTTTACAATCTTTCTTTCTCTGCTTCCCCAATGTTCCTTGAGAAGATATGATGTAGTTATCCATTGGAGCTGGGCTGCCCAAAATTTAGGGTCCTATGCATTGAGTCATTTTGTGAGAGATAGTATCTATGTTTATCACTAAGAAAAACAATAATATTTAGAATGCAATAAGGGATTATGCTGACCTTGCAATGTAGCAGTAGTGGATTCTTGACTAAAGCCTAAAGGTTTTACTAGCTTCAGCAAACTTAGTGGGTTTCTAGGACCACACATGACCTGTCTCCTGGTAAGTGGGCCTTAACTTCATAGACAGATACTGATTGACACCAACATGCATGTGCCAATGGTGCACCCATATGCTCCTCATTCCATGCTGGCAACTGCTGTGGTTCAGAGGTTTTCCAGCTGGTAGGTCATTTATCTACTTATCTCTCTGGGCAGATTATGGTATGGTGTGGAAATAGAAACAAAATAAATAATTGTTAACAGATAGTTCAATAATGAAAACTTGGAACATGTATACAATAAGAACTATTATCTCTATAGAAAAGTGAAATCATAAAAGTATGTAGGAAATGGATAGAATTAGAAAAGATTCTATTGAGTGAAGTTACACAGACCTATAAGGAGAATCTTCTGGAGTTCTCTCTCTTCTGTGCTTCCTAGCTCCAAATCTTCAGATGTGAGAATAGAACACTGAGTCACTACTGAAAACAGGAAAGTATAAAAAAGTATATATAGTTTGGAAGAAAGTATACAGGTGATATGAGTTCGAAACAAAGTGTGTATGTGAGAGGTCTCCAAGTGGGAGAGAAGAAGGGATATCAATACAGAAAATGAAGGATGGTTAAGGGACATCTGAGATCAAAGTTGTTTGATAAATCCTCAAGAAATATTATTTTATATTTATTTTAAATTATAGTATATATAATCAAGGAAATGAAAACACTTGGGCTTATATTGTTTGGCACAACAGCCATAGATTGTTGAAAAGCCTAGTACTAATTTGGAGACTCAGAATAATCCGACTGAATAATGAAACAATATATAGGTATAAGCCACTCAAGGATTGATGGTATGAACCCATTACTAAAGATAGAGTACATTGAGGAACCTGGACTAGGATTATGGGACCCTATTCTGTCCTGAAAACTATTTTCTTCTCTCTCGCCCCTATGATTTGAACTACGTTTCTTATACAGCCCAGTATCATCTCCTAAGGATGGCATAACTGAAAATGGGATGGGCTGGCATGCATTGATTAGTAATTAAGAAAATGTCTTACAAACATGTCCTCAGGCAAATCTGATGGAGCAAATTCTCCAACTGAGATACCTCTTCCAAGGCATCTCAGTGTCTAGGTTTGTGTCAAACTGGCAAAACTTAGGCAGCTTGAGCAGAATGCACTACAATAGCTGCTGGTCCTTAGAGGCATGGGAATAAAGGAGCCTTAATTTTCCACTTCCCCAACTCTAGTTCAGAGAAAATACTGATGGGAAACTGCATAATGAACACAAAACTTCCAGAGGTTCTTGGTCTCTTCAAATATTAAAATTATCGGCTCAATAATTAGAGGTGATGTATGAGTATGATTATGTTAATAGACTGTTTAAATTAAATAGCTAGGCATATTTGAAGTAGAGTAAAAATAGTGAACTTTTTATTATCTTCTTATAAATGTTTTATGACTCTATATAGTTGAAATAATACTCTATTAATAAAGGTTACCATGGGTCTTCACAAGCAAGGAATATGTAAAACGAGTGGACTGCATAAAATAATCTGAACCTTATTCTAATTTTTGATATGTACTATAGACATTATATGTGAAGAGGAAATAAGCATGTCTTTATTTGAAAAACACTCTTTTTTATTTTGATATTATAATTATGTAAAATTTATCTCTCTTTTCTTCCCTCCAAACAGTTACACTTATACTTCCTGGCTCTTTGTGAAATCCATGGCCTATTTTATCATTAATTACTAGTATATAAATGAACTTCATAGCACATTGTATTTTGTTTATTATTGACTTTCCTCAATAATGCAACATACACCATTGATATAGTATATAGAAATTGGAAAGTACATTGAATGAAGCATCTTAGATCTATGGGATATAAGATACCGAGTGGAATCTTAACCAACAGATATGCAAAAGGAAGAGCCCACTCAGGTTGGCTTTTCACTGCGTGTGGGTTTAATTCTGTCAGGGAAGAACATGGAAAGTATAAATGGTATGGAAAATGTGCTGCTTGATATTTTGTCAACTTACCACAAGGTAGAGTGGTCTAGGAAGAGGGGACCTTAATTGCTACATCACATTAACTCTTGCAAGTTTGTGAGGCTTTTTTTTTTAATTGACTAATAATTATTATGGGAAGGACCAGCTAACTGGGCTGTGCTGTTCCTTGACAAGTGGTCCTGAGTTTCATTGAAACATTGAATGAAAAACAAAAGTGCTATTTCTCTGGGGTCTCTACCTCAGTTCCTGCCTCCAGGTTGCTGTGTTTGCTTTCCTGCCTTGATTTCCATCAGTGATGAATAATGCTCAGGTCACATGATAAAAACAAAAACCTTTTCCTTTATGATTTGAATTTTATCAGAGTAGCACAGCAATGTACACCAAACTAACACAGAGATTCACATTAGAGCGTGAGCTAGTGCTGTGAGAGATATGGCCATGCCATTATGGGAGGATTATGAAGAATTTTGGAATGTTGGTTTGGAAAAGCACTGGAGTAGTCATTTCTCAGTGACTTGCTGTAGGAAGTTGTACAGTATTGCAGAGAACAATGGAGGCCTGGCTTGAAATTTTTCAGAGAGAACTTGGAGAGTTCCTCAGAGATTCTGCACGGGCTACCTTGTGACACTCTGAATTAAGAATATGTGCTTTCAGCTTGAAGGGGCTCAAGACCCCATATGAACAACAATGCCAAGCAACCAGAGCTTCCAGGGACTAAGCCACTACCTAAAGACTATACATGGGCTGACCCTGGTCTCTGACCTCATAGGTAGCAATGAATATCCTAGTCATAGCACCAGTGGAAGGGGCAGCCCTGGGTCCTGCTGAGACTGAACCCCCAGTGAACGTGATTGTTGGGGGAAGGGCGGCAATGGGGGGAGGGTGGGGAGGGGAACAACCATAAAGAAGGGGAGGGGGAGGGAATATGGGGATGTTTGCCCGGAAACCGGGAAAGGGAATAACATTCGAAATATAAATAAGAAATACTCAAGTTAATTTAAAAAAAAAAAAAAGAATATGTGCTTTCTAGTCTGCTAAGGTTGGAAAGTCAGCATGAGTAGCAAGAGGTCAGCACTACTGAAGTTAAACATTGGTTTACCCGATGAATACTACATGTGGGCTACAACTGAAGACAACAAAAGAACAATAACTATATTTGAAGAAAATCTCATGAATTTATAACATTTTCAATCTTACACAATTTGTCTGTAAGGAAACTGTTTTCAACTCTGTCAAATACTTTACAGGGGTGAGGGTTGGCCATTAGAGAAGGCATGCTTGACCTGATTTTTAAAATCCCTTCATAGACTCGTTGATAGAAGAAAGCAAAAGTAAATGGCCTTACTGATGTAGATGTGGAGGCCTGCAGTTAACCATCTGACTGAGCACAGGGAATGCAATGGAGCAGTTAGAGAAAGGACTGAAGGAGCTGAAGGGGTTTGCAATCCCATAGGAAGAACAACAATATCAACCAACCAGACAGCCCAGAGCTCCCAGGAACTAAACCACCAACCAATGAGTACACATGGAGGGACCCATGGCTCCAGCTGCATAAGTAGCAGATGATGGCATTGTCTGGCATCAGTAGGAAGAGAAGACTTTGGTCCTGTGAAGACTCATTTCACCAGTGTAGGGGAATACAAGAATATTAATCTGGGTGAGAGTGGGTGGGAGTGGGAGCATCTTCATAGAAACAGGGACAGGGGGAATGGGAGGGGAGGAAAGGGATAACATTTGAGATGTCAATACATAAAATATCCAATAAAATATAATAAAAAAATTTTTCCAACTTACACTAATGAATTTAGTAATGTCTGTTAATATTTATTTCAATATTTACATTTATTGTGCATGTGTGACTAGGTAAATGCAAGTGTCTGTTGGGGACAAAAAAAAAAGGAAGTGGAATACCTGGGAATGGAATTTACAATATTTACATTTTACTGAGCATGTATGTACAACTGCATGAGTATATGACACATGAATGCTGGTGTCCTCTGGGGACAAGAAAGGAAGTGGGATCACCTGGGACTCGAACTACTAGAAATGCTGAACTACCCCACCTGATTCTATGAAGTGTATTAGGGTCACCTCTAAGAAAAGTATTCTTAATTGCTGAAGTATCTGAAGTCCCTTGTGGGAATAAATGTATTCTTTGCTTATTTGACATATTAGCAAAATTAAAAAGAGCTTTGATATATGATAGAATTTTTGAGAGTATAAGTAAAATTTAGTATCAAAAGCAATCATATATGTGTATTAATTAATTGACTTTCAACTACTTTAATCTAAGATTAATGGGTTATTCGCACAGATTCACTTCTCAGTTATTTTGCTAAATCCCACACAAAATGAAGATCATACATCCCTGGTGTTCAATTTGATCCCTTTGTTGTACAGGAGGTGATGTTTATCTTTCCTGCTTCCTGTGACACCTCCTACTGGGACAAAGAGCATAGTTCCTCCAACTTCTCAATTGGTATTTAACTCAGGCTTGAAGAGAAAACACTGGGGCACTCCCAGTAACCTTTGTTCATCCAGGACCCACAGTGGTCAGAAAGAAATAATTACAACCACTTCAAAGCAATTAAAAAGCAGTTGTGTGCAGAGAGTAAGAATAGTCCTAATTATGCCCTAGGGAAAGCTGTTTCAGAAGGATGCGTGCAATTGCTTTGAAGCAAAAGTAACTGCTCTCTCCTTCTCAGCAGGCTTCACTAAGTAGAGATGTGTAAGCTTTAGTGGGCTCCTGGGAGGGACTAAGCAGAGTACCTGGTATACACATTGATTTCTTAATCTCACGAGGTAAAGCCCTGCAGAACATGAGGCAGAAACAAGGTATGTGATTTCCAGTGCACAGCGCACTGCATTAAAACTAAATTAGCCTGTGTCGATAAGCCTCAAGAAATGAATGTCCTTCCAAAGAAAACGATACTTTAATTTGTAATTCTGCCCAAAGGTTTCTCTTCTTAAAATAAACAAATGGAATAAATCTAATGTTTGCTGTTTCATTTAAAACAACATCAGTTGAATGTGGCCCACAGTGATTACTATTTGAAGGCACACAGCATTTCTTTCTGGGAGTTATTAAAAGGTACCAATTGTCACATTGTTCTGTTTTAATGTCCTGAGCAAGAGAATAAATCCTGAATGAAGGAATAACTAGAACATGGTTCGTGCAAGGGGACTTCATGGTATGAATTTGCTTTAATGTAATAGTTCTCACTTTGACTTAACTGTTTCGTATTGAAAAAACACAGACATGCTGCTTTGGTTCAGGTTCATGATGTTAATAAAATCATGTATATTATGCTAACATATAATAGCATAAATTATAGCTATTATGAATACAACAGTGAAAGTCAAGAGTAGTCTAATCCATACATACTTTGATCTATAAATAATTTCAAAATATTCTGTTTCTTAAAATACTTTACTTATTTTATTAAAATCAGCCACGGACATAGTAAATGTACATTGTAACTTATTAAAAAAATAAAATGTAAAAGTATGTCAAATACTGAGATCCTAATTGTCCTACTTTCAAAGTAAAATTTGTTTTATTTTTCATAAAATTATTTATCAAATTATAACATTTTCATTGAAATTTGAATTCACTTAATCCTTAAAGGATAAAACCTCCTTCATGCAGAGAAGTATTTCAGGAAATACTTATGTACATGGTTTTGTGTTGGTGAATTATTTCCTCCTTTTAAAATTATTTATTTAAAACAAGAACATAACTAAATAACAGCAAATTTAGGTTAATTGAATGCCAGTAAACTTGTTTTAAATAATATTTTCACAATCAACCGTGGCATGACTATTGCATAATGTATTTAATTATCTCCATATTATAACTGGGTACAGATGTTTTATGTTATATGTTTGTCTTCCTAGTTATTATATGAAGTTTTAATTACCAAATGAAAGGCTTGTTGTTTTACAGTATTATAAAACAGATGAACAAAATGATGTTTGATTTTTTTTTAATTCTTTAATGACTATGGTATGTTATTAAGCTTGTTTGCTTATTTCTCAACAAGTACTGATAAGACAAAACTTGTGGAATTGAATCTATTCCACTTTTAAATTTTCATTAGTTGATGATGTGGAGGAATACTAACCATACTGTATAGTGTAGAAACTTTATCTCATTATACTATTATATGAATTAAAATCATAGAAAAGTTGGAGATAAATGCAATAAAAGTGTTAGGATGTACAATATTAATATATTGTTATTGTCTGTCATCTCAATAATAATTCATATATTAAATTTGTGTTCTATATTAAATGGGTTTGTTTAAAACGCTATATCTTATTTATGCAAAAAGTATAAAAAATAAGCAATATTTGAAGCTGGATATTTAAGCCTGAAAAGAAACATTGTAGATATTGAGTCCATTCACATTCAGATAGAACTTATTGATTACCAACACCAGAGTAACCACCAGGCAGAAAGATGTAGAAACTTAGAATCCCTTCTCCAGGGACCTATAATCTCCTAATGGTGGTTGTAGACATACAATCAAATAGCCATAAAAGTGCAGTGGGTTCTATTTCTAATAGACATTTGAAAATGATGTTCTGTGGGCTCAGAAAAGAATGCACTTAGCTCTGCATAATAATTCAGAGACGACTTCCCAGAGGAACTATCATGTCAGCTACAAGTTCTGTTTCCATTATTCAACACTTTCAAAATGCCAAGTCTATATATCCATACATTTAATAGTAAGAAAAAAGTATAATTTCATCACTTCCAGGCCGGTGCTTCCCACAGTCTATTCATGCACAGCCCGTAGTGGGATGCATAGCTACTAGTGACTAGTGAGCTTTATAAAAATGGTGGTCAGAACCAGCTATTATTTTTTCTTTAAAACATTTGTACTCAATGACCCTCATACCTTGGTCCATAACCTAAAAGTACCTTACCAGCATTAACCATCCTGTGCTTTCGTCTTCTATGAGACATCCCTTTGCTTCCTTTTCTACTTGTCTTTAGTGTTGTTGGCCCATGTGCTTGACAATGTTATCAAGCCATTCACTCAACTTACTCTTTTACTGTACTTCAGTATCAGTCTTAATGCAAATGAGATAACATGTTCTTGTTTTCTCATTTAAATCCTATATCCAAAATTTATTATGATGTGATAACATAATGAATGAAATCTTTGACCTTTGTTGTAGTTCCCAACATATAGCTTCTAAGAAGTTTAGGAAGTTAATGGTAAAGTCCTAGCAGTCCTAGCCTTTAAAATCACTCCATAGTTGCAAACTATGGCATGTTGGTCAGAAAGGCAAAGCCTGAATAGAAGGTTGAAAGTTACAGTCCCAAAACGAATCTCTGAAAATGGAAGAGAGATTACAGATTCAGCTGAACTAGCAGCAGATGTTGGCTTGAACACTACGCCAGCATGATGCTCCCAGCATAATAAACTCTATCACCTAGCGTAGGAAGTATTATTGGGGTGCAAAACACATAGAGAATTCAGGGAGAGTGTCTTGGCCCATCCTTCTCCTACATATTCCTCACTTTCAGGCTGAGCTGTATATCTTATAGTAGATTCATAAATGTAAATGTTTTTCGTGAGTTCTGTAAATCATTCTAGAAAGATATCTAGTCACCCAAGAGGATCCCAGAAATATTCAGTCATCAGTCAGGATTATGGGTAGTCTAACATTTATAGCTATCAAATAAAATGAAAACCACATCATAGAATAGAGCCCTTAAACTTTGGTGTCTGTGCTAACGCGGCATAGTATAAGAAATGACTCATGCTCTAGAACACCCATTGCACAGTAAAATAATAGGCATAATAATAGGTCAACTACTGAGAATCATAGTGAAATCAGCATCCATAACTGAAAATAACAAATGACATTCTCTCTGCTTCATCACAAACTCCCTGAAATCAGAAATAATATTGTCATGAACTTGACATGAAATAAATTTACGACATAATAAGGGAATGACTACACGCAGGCTGCTATTTTAGAACAGATTACTAGATCAGTGTACTTTTATTAGTGATGATGGTGAACAGAATGAATAGGTAAAATGAATGCCTATGATTTTGAGGATTCCTTAGTCTTGCCTTTGCAAGACATATTATCAAGTGAAGGTAATGAAATGAGACACAGTGGAAATAATGACAAAAATATCAAAACTTACAGAGGAAACAAAGTAGAAAAATCAAATATCTCTAAGCCAAATTATACACTCCCTAATGCCTGAGAGTCGCCTTTTCATTTTGACTATTACCAGCTTCATTCTTTGCGCTGAAATAAAAATTGTGTAGCTTTTCCTTTTGTTTGCTTAGAAGCAGTAAGATCTAAGCATCCCAGCAGGTTTTCTTTGCCAATACAGAGAAGTAAATTCTCCCCATATGGTTTCTGCATTATCCATATGAGGGTAATCAAACAAACCAGCTAGGGAAATCAAAGGGATCAGCTGGAGGCTTTCTTTTCGCTACAGTGAAACAGACCAGTTCAAACAGTGTGTTTTCTGTGGAATGTCACTTGCAAACTGGCTTTCTCCTCCTGAGAATTAAAAAAAAAACTTACTTTATGAAAGCAGTATGCATTTGGAAGCATTAAAATAGCACGTTCTACTTATAGGGGTGATATTAAATGAAAGTTAAATGGTATAAGGATAGCATTTTTGTTTTAAAGTTGTAGTGTTTGTTAGTCAATTGCTTCTGCAACAATGGAAAGCAGATTTTGATTTGAGTTCTTCATTTTCTTAATGACGTTCTTCTGTTGTTCTGAGCAACCACAGAGAGAAAACAGCATTCATGTGATAACATCTCAGACGACAGCGTGCACATATACAGTTGGTTCATTTTTCCTCATTAGAAACTTTAGAAGGTTTTTAGTTAAACAGACCTAAAAAATTGATTTCCCTGTCTTGACAATTATGCTGCAGTTATGTAAGGAGTCAATATAAAAGCCATGGAGTAAGAAATATAGACGAATTTTTAATTGGAAAGTTTCAAACAAATATTTAAAAAGGAAAAGAAAAACTTAGATATACCTAAAAAGTATAAAGCATTTAAATGATATGTAAAAAATAGAATGTTTTAAATGAGAATAGAGTCCTAAAGCTACCTAATTGAGACAAGTTTTAGGAGCATTTAAGTTTTTCTTCTAGTCATCATATTTAGTATTAAACATGTTATTACCAAAACAATTAAGAAATTGAAAACATGCATGAATCAACATTTAAAACATTAATAAATGACTAACAGAAACAGAAATATTTTAGGACTATGGGTCCTGGAAAAGGAGAAATCTGTAAGAAAGCCTAATGGATATTTATCAAACTCTGATTAGAAGCTTGTCATCTTTGGTGACAAGGAAGAAATGATGGGGCCACCAACAGCACTGGAAACTGCCTTTAGAGACGTGAGAGAAATGTAACAGAGACAGTTTGTTTCTACAAGAATGGTAGAGATTTATCCTCACTTAAATCATGTAGTAGTGCCCTTTGTGTTTGAAACATTTTATCCTTCAGGGAAATTCACTAGGAAGTCCCTGTAAATTGATCAAATGTATTAGGTACCTCTTACTTAAGACTGTATAAACAGTGAAGATTTCTCAGACAAGCCAAACTCTAAAGAAGACTGAAATAAGACAAGCTAACTGGAAGAAGCAGAAGCCAGTATCACTGCCTACAGCTGATTAGACCAACTGAATGACTTGAAAAAATACTCTTCAACCTGTTGAACTGCTTATAGGTTGTGTAGTTTGCTCCAAGTTTCCAACTTTGTTGAGCTGTTACCCATGTTGGGTGGGCTTTGGTGTCATTTCTGCTCCTGAAAGTAACTCCTCACCCTGTAAGTAGTCCCCAGTGGTGGTCACCAACTTGGATTTTGGAGGTATTAATATTTCGATCTGTTGTGGATGTCTTTTATGAGGTGAGTAAAGATGTATGTACTATCTCCTCAGGAAGCACATGTCTGAGCTGTCTCTCCATGATTCCAATAGACTGAGAAGGGAATAGCTGTCAGCACCAAGTTACAGAGGTCAAACACAGTGACAGACACTGAATTTGAAGCCAAACTAGTAAAATACTCTCAAATTACTCAAAAATTTAGTTCATGTGCCAAGAGGAGAAGACTTTAAAGAGTACATCCAAGAAATAAAAGGACCTGAGACGACACACCTACCAGAGAACCAAGTCAAGCATCCCTGGCTCTTGTAGCAGTTCTGTGTGCTTAATTACTGGAACGTGATTCAAGGCCAGTGAAAGAAACAAGGCACAATCATGATTTTAAAATAGCATTAATCAGAACATCAAAGATAAGAGAAAATGCTCTGTAATTGAAGGAATAACATAATGTTTCAAATCTAAACCAATAATAACTGATACTTTTGCATTATAATGTAGGGCTTCCAAACTACATTAATACTTGTTAGACAATAACAAGGAACAGTGGCACGGCAGAACAGGCACCATTATATCATGGTATTCTCATGGTAGCTCATATAGATTAAATATAAAGTAAAATTACAGAGGTAAAAGCATAAAACCTGAATCAAAAATTGTATTATATCCTTAAGAAAGAAAAACCCAGAATCCATCAATGTTGACAGGATAGAAAATAAAGGCAAACTGCTGAGCATGGTGGTCAACACCCATACTCCAGCACTCAGAGTCTGTGCAGAAATATTGCAGGTTTGTGGCTAGTTTAGGTTCAAAATAGAGACAAGTCTAACACTTGTCATATTTTTCTTTAACACAGAAATCAAGAGTTCAGGACCAAACTCATTCTTCAAACCAGTGCTACCTGAAAGAAACCAAGGATACTTAAAATGAAAACTAGCTCACTATGGACCAATCACCCTGATGAACACAGATGCTAAGATTTTCAAGAGTGCTACATAGCTTTTTTTAAAAGTCCTTTTCTTTCCATGGGTGCAGGTTGGTTAAAGATACACAAATAAAATCACAGTATACAGTGTAAAAAGGTCTAACTACATATATAACATGACTATTTCCATAGAAATAAGAAGCCATTTGACAAAGACAGTATCATAAAATGCTGCAGAGTAAAAGTCCTGAAGAAGCCAGAATAAGATGATAGTGGCTGTCTCTTACAAACCTACCTTAAACATTATGCTAAATGTGCAAAAGCCAAGAGCATTACCTCAAAAAGCATTAAACATAGTTGCTGTTTCCCTTTACTCTTTTTTTAGATATAGTGTTCAAATTATCAGCTCCAGAAGTGTGACAAGAGGAAGAAATACAAATAGTGTGGAATTAAAGAAGAAATAAAATAAATTATCCATATTTGCTGAGATAACATGGTTCTACATTTGATAGACCATGAGGACTCCTCTAGGAACTTCTTAGGTTTGATAGATACTGTCAACAACATTGCAGGCAAAAAAAAAAAACAGCATAGGAATATATTAATAATAGACTTGCTGAGAACAAAATCAGGGAAAGAATTTTATTTGAAATATCTTGCATAAAGAATAAACAAGAAGAAACAATTTAAAAAGTGATTAGAACTAAAGAGTTAACCACTTGTAAAGTGAAACAGCTACAATAAAACAATGGAAGACACACTAGAGACTGGAAAGACTTCCTTTCACCTGAATTGTTGGAAATGACATTGTGAAAACAACTGTAGTTACTAAAGTAATTAAAAGATTCCCCCCTCACCCCGCCGAACCCATAGTTCCAGTAACATTTTGTACAAGTGTCAAACAATTCTAAACACATGTTGAAAGAAAAACACCTCAGGATAACTAAAATTAAGGTAGGCAAAAAGAACATGCGAAAAGTGTCACAGTATCCAACTTGTAACTACATTACACCACAACAGTGGCAAGAATAGCATGGAATGGCATCAGAACAGACTTGCAAGGCTGTGGAACAAAAACTAGAGCAGAAGCTAACTGAAGACCTTCAGCTACATAGATTGGAAGAAAGAAGTCAAAACATGTTCTACAAATAAGATGGTCCATTCAGTATATGAAGCTGTTCGTACTGTACATCCACATGCATGAGAATCCCATTATATACCCATATAGATATCTATGCACATACCTTACTCTGTTAAAAGATAATTCATTAAATGGATAAAAGCCTCATTCAAGAACAGAAATTATAAAAGTGCTAGAAGAAAATTTAGAAAACCTCTTCTTGATATAGGTGAATATAGATGCAGGCAAGAAGCAAAGGTAGTCAACTGTGTCTTCAGGTAGAACGGTTCCTAGTTTCCCGAGGAACTGGCATACTTTAGGATTTCTAAAGTTAGGATATCCATATTGACACTTTTTAAATGAAAAAGAAAAAAAACCCTAATTCCACCCGTATACTACACAAAAAGTAACAGCTTAGATAGAATGACATTGAAGAAAATTCTTAAAACTTGTGATAAGAATACTAAAGTGTAGCTCCCCTGATGGCTTTTGGCTGGAAGTTTAACCATGCTCCAGTAAGTATATGGCCAAACTAATTGGCCAAAACTAAATGGACTCTGCTCCCACTCCCGCTCCCCCTCCCCTCCCCCTCTCCCTCCTCCTCTCCCTCCTCCTACCCTCCTCTTCCTCTTCTCCCTCCTCTCCCTCCTCCTCCCACTCCTCCTCCACTCCTCCCCCTCCTCCATCATCATCGTCATCATATTCTCCTCCTTCCTGTCCTCACCCTTTCCCCCTCCCCCTTTTCTACCTCCTCCTCCTTGTCCCCCTCCTCTTCCTCTTCCTTGTTCTTTTTTCATCTTCTTTGGTGGGGAGTGGGATGTCACAAGGCTGGGAAAGTAGACTTGGGAAGACAGACAAGTAAGTCTAGTCTACTTAGACGCTCTTACATATAAAATATTTAACAATAAATAAGTAAAATTATCTTTAATTCAAATAAACCTATGACTCACATATTTAAAGAAAACAGTCACTTAGTTACCATTTATTATGGCCTGGCTGCAATTTTATTACTGTATGCTTTATACAGAATGAGGTATGATGAAATTTTAAAAATCTTTAGAATTATAAAACTTCTATACAAGACGTTATCTTTTCATATGTAAACATTTTCACCAGTCGTATATGCAACCAGATGTCATCAATATTTTATCCTACTGTGTCATCATACATTTTATATACATTTTTAATTTCTAGAAAGAATTTTATATGATTATTTTCAATTACAAAGGTGTTTGAATAATCTAAATGTTTATTTACATGAGACTGGTGGAAACAGTGAGTTCTTTTCACGAAATGAAACAACGTGCAATCATTTAAATAATTTACACGTTAGCAAAATGAAAGCTTTGAATATAGAAAAAGATGGATATTTCAATTATAATTTTGATACGTACTTAAAAATGATACCCTTGTATATAAGATGGGAAATAAATGTGAAATCAATAGCTTGATTTTTTCTTCTATTCTTTTAATAAAGTACTCAAAAACCCAATCTTTTCAATAGAAGTCTTACTTCAAACTAGCTTTCAGGTTTCTTCAAGCTTCAACAATATAAATGTTTTTGTTTTAGTAGAAATATAAAGAATAAAAGTAATAGGGGTCTCCCTAAAAGCATTAGATAAGAACACCTTCTTTTTCTCATTCTTCTGTGTTCTCAGTAAATGAGATTTTTAATGCAAGTTGGTAAAGAAAATGATTTCAACATTACTTGGATAATGGAGTGGCAGAGTCAATAATCCAGCCGAGTTACGGTTTCTACTATATAGGTTTCTTATTTTAAAGGGAGCATCTATCAAATAATGCTGATATTGTGATGTGGACTGTCATGGGTAATTATACCTTTCTAACTGTCACTGAAAGCTGAGCAAGGGAATTGTATCACTTAGCACAAAGCTAGGATTTTTTACCTTTAATAACTAAAATTAGCATAAAATACTGTTCTTATTCCCAGTGCCCAAGGTTATAAACAAATATTCTGAAATTTTATATCTTCCATACAGTTTCAAAAGCATTAACCTCTCAATATGAACCTTTTCTTTCTTCTAATTACTTCTTTTAAATGTTCCATAGAGTTAGAAAGAGAATACACTGATATCAATTATTAAAGTTCATATAATTGTGTTCAATATTTCATTATAATTATAATAAGCTGAACATTTTAAAATTCTAAAGCTATAAATGGAAAGTTTAATTACCATGATATTTAAAATTGGACACATTGATTCTTCATCTACCGACATGACTATTAAATTGATCAGAATAGTTACCCTAGAAGACACCTATTTGCCTTAGCCTATAAAGTCCTGTATAGAAATTTAAATGATATAATTATGCATTTTAAATTGGTATATCATGCCATTGAATAAGGAAATAAATGAAAAACAGAAAATTCTAAATAGCTGTTATGAATTTAAATATCAAAATGATTCTTTATAACTCTGTATATGCTAATTTCAATCTACAACAATCACATGATAAATAGCTTTGTTATAGTTACAAAGGTGTGCATGTACACTATGTATATTTATATAGAGAAATAATAATAAAAGAAAATAAGGCTATAAATTGAGAGTGAGAAAGAATGGACTCTAAAACAAAATTAGATTTTAATCAAAAGCATATTCAAAAGGGAAATAAAAAATGTAGTTATTCACACTTAGATAATTCAGGAATTTGTGACTATTTCCAGGTGGAAAAAATGATTGCATTATGGAAAAGGTCACTAATGCTCCTAAATACATAATAAAGAAATTTATGCTGCTTAACATCATATCTTCTTTTTAAATTTTTCTTTAAATAATTTGAAAATGTAATTTTCTGCATGTATTTTTGTGTTCATCCAGGTTCATTAAAAGATGAGTATTTTTAAATGATTTTTAATGAGACTATCTGAAGTGTCATTTTTTTAATTGCTACATGTTGGTGATTATATATTTAAAACAGAGAACTACATAACTATTAACTATATTTAAGGAAATATTACATTTTTACATATTGAAAAATTTTAAATGAACTTATTGCTCATAATTCAAGTATAGAATCGGATAAACACTGATGTAACTCTATAATCATGTTCATAAATATGTTTATGACTCCTTAAAGATGATTCAAGTCTAATTTTAATCCTTTTAGACTTTTCCTAATACCTAATCGCACACTTTGGAGTCAATCATACTTGTACTACATATGCATAGCTAGTGTGTGTGTGTGTGTGCGTGTGTGTGCGCGTGCGTGCATGTGTGAGCATGCGTGTGTGTGTGTGTGCGTGTGTGTGTGTGTAAGTGTGCTTGTAATTTTAGCATTCATCAGAGTTTTAACATTATCTTTGACCGTATCATACTTACTTGCCTATAGTGTACCCTTGTAACACTGGCATGCCCATGCCTTAGCTGACCAGTAAACTTTCACTCCTACCCACCATGTAGTTCTCTTCCTAGCTAGTCTTCCTTTTACTTCAATGCCCCACTTATATTTTATTAGGATCTCATGAAGTCATGGCTTCAGTACATTCAAGATTGTAACAACCATTTCCGTTGAAGAAAATGGTGCTCTATTGATGTCGTCATATTCCTCAGTTTCTTCTGTGCTGTTCTTTGAGTTTCAGAGGGGGTGACATAGACAACACTGTTGCGTTCAGCACTCAGTTAATACTCATAGTTCGAGTAGGAGTTTGTAGTCTCTGCTTTGACTATTCTCCATTGGAAACATATTACTCTAAGAGCATAAACATAAATATTTATAAAATAAGATCTTGACCCAGGACAGCTCTAGAATGGCCACCCACAGATCTCCAGTTAGCTTCCCAGATGCTTCAAATGGGCATACACATTCGTAGCCACAGATACTTTCACAGATTCTTAACATCAGTGAAGCAACCAGCTTCCCCAGCATTTAGACAGCTAACTTTTAATTTTTCTTAAGGTCTCCAAAGATGACATGCTTTCAGTCATCAAAAATATAAAAAGTACAAGTCCCTCATTACCACCCATTACCCTTTCTTCCTCATTGTTAATTAAACAAAAAGGAAAGATTAGTTTATAGCGCTGCCACTATCCTCCTCCCAGGGGACAGCAGGCGTCTTGTCGCCACCATCAGTATCTGCTGCTACTGCCAGGTAGGCCACATGGACTACCTGTAAGTGGCTATGTGTTCTCTTTCTCTTCCCATGTTTTCTATCTCTCCTTATTTCTTCTCTCTGTCTTCAAAGCTCTTTTCTCATTGTATATATGCCTATATATCCACTTGTCTGCCTCTAACTCCTTTCCAAGGCACACTTCTCTCTATTCCTCAATAAGCCCTCTTTTATATACAGATCTGTTGAATGGCACTGTTACAAATGGGTGGGGGGCAAAACTTGGCATGGATCCTGGGAGCCTTCTCGCCCTATTATATCATTAAATTTTGTAACACTCAACACTTAAAATACAAATTGGACAGTCAGCTCTCAGCATGTAAATGTGCTTATGACTGTTGATCAGAGTTTGAGCTTAGAATATATATAGAATGCAACTTATCCCCCACATATACGAGCAAACAACCAACACACCACATAGATAAGCACTCAAATGCATGCACATCTTAATGCATAATGTTAAAGTTTATTCTAAACTAGTTATTTTTCTTGTTTTATTTGTTTTGGAGATCCATTTTAGACATTTGAAAATGTCAAATATCCGGTTCTATATTATATGTTTGTAAATATTATGATGTACTTTTCATTGGTATATATCTTCTTTGATACAATTTAATGTACCACAAATTAAGAGAAATCAAATATGTATAAGGACCAATAATTTATGAAGAGTCAACAAATGATCTAACAGCTTCTATTTAATATCTTGCTCAGTTCATTTTAGTTTAATATAACTACGTCTCCAAAGATTTACGGTTTAATTTTACCTACATACTCTTAATGATTTGAATTAACAATTTATCAATCAATCACATGAAATGTGACAAACGTACCATTGTCCCAGATAAATTCTATAAGTCTATGGAAACAAGTGAGAATGATTACAATCTTAAATGGTTAGTCCAGTGGCTCTATCAAATGGTGATTGTAAATATTTTTAGTTGCTATTCTTCCAAAATTTGATGATTAGTTTACGAATTGCTTAGGGACTAGTTCACCTTGATTCTTAAAATGATCATATCCAACTCTAAAATTAATTATATAGTAAATTTGGTGTTTATAGAAAAGTATGTTATAAGGCTTAGGGACAACCAGGCATGTCACATAAAAACTTATATGGTGTCTTAACTGATAAATGTTAAAGGTCGTCTCAAAACAGTAAACTGTCTACTGAAAATCATAAATGTAGTTTTGTTCATAATTCTGACACTGAAGTTTAGACCAACACTGTGAGCTAAACAATGTGGAGTCAAATTGTTAATATATAAGAAATGTATCCATGTTGGGTTATATTTTAGCATAAGAAAACTGTTTTTTAAGTTTCCAGTTTATTTATCGGGTAGAATATACATCAAGTTTGTTAAAGTTTACTAAACTTCACATAAATAATGACTCTTAAAATATTGTGAAAACATAAAAAGTATGTTTTCAGTTTACAAATTAATAAGAAAACACCTCTCCTTCTGCTTCTTAATTGTCCCACTTGGAAAAACTATCACGAATGTACAAGGGTCAATGAAATACTCTAGTGTATGACTTATTAGTATTGCTTTTCCATCTTATGTGTTTTGTAAGGATGGTTCTCCTCAAAATAACCATCATTATGAGGAAAAACAAAGAAAATAAATAATTTAAAAATGACTGATCACATTTAGCCAAAGGAATTTCTTTACAGAGCAGTCACAAAGGCAGATTTGAAAAGGCTAAAAGGAACACGCACATGAGCTAATACGTATTGACATAAGTAAAAATGCTGGGGTTAGGAAAATAGATCACTAACTAATAAGACATGTGCTACCCAAGTCTATGTATGCTAATCATTATTCATTTGTCAAATATTCTTATTTTCTCTACCCATATGAAATTACTCTCTACCATAGAGAGTATCCTCTACTTCAGGCAAAAGTATATTTCATGATCACACAGTAAGCTTATTGAATGAAAATTTGCATACATGTGTAATTATAAAGTATTTTATTCTTTCCGAATAATATATTATCAGGATTTTCAAACAATATTATGCTTAGGAAGTGTTAAGAGATATCTGTAAAATAGAATGACCAAAAAACTAAATCCTCACAATTATATCTGGACTCCTTTTAAAATTAACTCTTTATGTAATAGTTTTAGAACTCTAATTTATTCCTGGTAATATTCCACTGAATAAGAAACGCGCAAAAACACCTTACCCTCTGAGACCATCAAACTACTAGAGAAATTATAGTGAATTAATTAGAAAATGAAATGTTATAAAAAAATGTATGCAAAAAATCCAGGATGCCAGGGAAATTATATCACCTTTGTGACAAGACAGAGTTTTAGACAGAAGCTGTGCCTTAGTAGATATATGGGAAAAAGAAGTAAGTTGAAAATTGATACTTTGAGAATAATAGAAGGACCTGGAGCTTGCATCACTGGAAACATCTACCAAAAAATGCCAGAGTTAAGTGTGAGGCTGATCAATTTATATGGGGGGAGCCAGCTGATATAGGTGGATCTGAATGAACTAAGAAAGAAGCAAAAACAATATATTGAAGAAGAGAAACAGAAGTCTCAAATCTTTTAGGAAATTTTATTCCAGCACATTTACTGCTTTGGCAGGAGGTCACATCCAAAGACATTCTAAGTCCATGTGATCTGCCTGGAATACAGCCATGTCTTGGATTATGGTATGATCAGGTTGAAATAGACCTTTAATTCCAAACAATGAGTGTAAGGATAGTTTATAGAAGAAAGAAGTCAGTTTGAAAGTGGCAGCTAATTGAGGGGCAGGCAAAGTGACAAATTGGAAAGAGTTTTGGGAAGGTGAGTCAGAGATGGATATTTCCAACTAGCACAAGAACAGCACAGATTACCAACTCTTTGGAAATTAAGAGTAGCAGAGATAGAGTCAGCTCAGTTGAATGGAGTACACTTGATTCCCCTTCAGTGAGTTGATTTCAAGCATGCAGATGAGAGTTTAGTTCAGATTCAGATCAGTGGCAGATTGGCTAAGTTCATTTGAATGCAGTTACATTAGTTGAGTTTGTGCAGTTCTGTTCAGTTCCATTCTGTTGAGATTTGATTTGCTTTCCCATTGTAAATGTGAATGGCCTTCAGGACCTGGAGTCTGCACAAAGACCAATGATCCTATCTCCAATTTATGTCTGATTATAACAAAGATGCAACACAATAGTTGAGAAGAAGAGACACAGTGGGGTTTAGAATCCCAGGTCTTGAGATCAGAGAAAATGACTGGGGACAAGAAAGGAGAAGCCTCCATTGGTTAGGTGAGTCAGTGTAACAACATGGCCCAAGAGCTAACAATTTAGAATTAAGAACAGCCAGATGAAACATAGAAATAATTTTGTGTTATTAATAGAAAGCAGATTCTAATGCCATAAAGTATAGTTATCTGCCCAGCACTTCTATATATGGCTTATTGCAAAATATAAAGGTTGGGTGTGTTTTTTAACCTAGAACTGAAGATGAAAGATTGAGTAGAAACACAGGGTCTGGATTAAATATTGTTTGCTCATTTATTTATTTACTTATTTATTTTACACTCTATATTTTACTATCCTCCCAGTCTACTCCTGACTGTTCCAAATCCCATGCCTAAATAATTTTTACACTTCCATTCAGTTCCATTACAAATTCAAAGTGGTTTTTGGTCCTATGAAATTCAGAGGCGGTATTTCCTAAACTAAGAAACAATTTAATGAGAAAGCCAAGAGAAGGAAGTTTGTATCAGTCAACTTGAGAGAGCTTAAATCAGATCATCTGAATTGAACTACTGGAGCCAGAGTTCAGGAGAGAACATATAGATGATTTTATTCAGCAGTAAGCCTCTGTGAAACAATTAGATCTGGTGAATAAAAAGACTAAGAAATATGGTATATTTACAATGGGAGTACTACCTCAGCTATTAAAAACAATGACTTCAGGAAATTCTTAGGCAAATGGATGGAACTAGAAAATATCATCTGTATGTGTAGGAGAGGGATGGCCTTGTTGGACATCAATGGAGGAGAGACCCTTGATCCTGTGAAGGCTCAATACCCCAGTGTAGGGGAATGTTAGGGCAGAGAGTCAAGAGGAAGAAGGTGAGTAGGTATGGGAGCACCCTCATAGAAGCAGGGTGTGGGGGATGGCATAGGGGTTTCCCAAGGGAAAACCTGGAAAGGGGATAACATTTGAAATGTAAATAAAGAAAAATACCCAAAAGATACATTTACAAGTCTTTTAGGTCATGACAGGAGACTGCTTCACTCAAAGCAATAAATAAATAAATATGTGTAGGTTTAGAGAAGGAAAAGTAGTTTGTATTATATCAAATCTCTCTAGCTGTGTTTTTTGTTTGTTTGTTTGTTTGGTTGTTGTTGGGTTTTTTTTTTTTTTACTTCTTCTAGAACATGCTTGATGGAGAATCTTGTTTTTCACTCTGAATAGAACTCAACTCCAAAAGATCAAGTAACTTGACTTAATTCCTTATGATGTGAAACAGCTGGAGAGAAATAGGACTAATTTTTAGCATATAGGCTTATGTGAGGACATTCTGAATAGAAATTTAGTAGGATAGAAAGTAAGGTCAACCATTAACAAATAAAATCTTGTGAAACTAGAAATCTTCTGTATAGTCGATGACATAGTGAAGTGAATGAAGGGCCAGCCCATAGAACTGGGGAGAATATCACCAATCATCTGACAGATGATTAATCTGACAGAGCGTAAGAGAGAAACAAACCTGTTAATAAACTGAAGATGGAATTATATAGAGAATTCTCAGAAGAAGAAGGCAAATGGATAGGAAAAAAACTTTTAAAATCACTGAATATGCTTGGTCGTCAAGGAAATGCACTTTGTAACTCACTGGAGATTGCTCTTGGTCACATTCAAAATGTAATGGTGAGTGTGTATTCACCATAAGGAGTACAGAGTACAAGCATTGCTGGTATGTGCTGGGAAAAAAACAACTGTCCATTGTTAGTAGCAGTGGTAATTATCAGAACCCCATTGGAAATCAGTTTAAGAATTTTTCAAAGAATTACCAAAAAAGTCACACACACATTCCATCCCTAGACACATATATGGAGAACTAAACATCCTACTACAGAGACACCCCAGGCCACCTTCATTTGTTTTTATTCATACAATAAATAAGTGAATTATCTAAATTTCTATCAACTGGACAAAAAAAAATGAAACTTGCAATATGTTCATAGAGCAAATTTTTATTCAGCTATAACAAAAATCATGAAATATGCAGGATCAAACTGATAGCATTTTTATCTATCTGTCTAATTGTATATATATATTTGGATTTTGTCTCAAAATTATTGTTTGTTTAACTAAGAATGTTGTAGTGACCTCCATGTCACCAAAGGACACTACCGCTAGCTAGAAAAAAAAAAAAAAAAACCTAAAGGGTGGGCAGAGAAACACTCATGCTGTAAAAAAAGCAGAGGAACATGAAAAACAAACAGAGTGACAGCAGATACAGATGGGGGTTAGTGATTGGTTAGTTAAAGCTAAGAATGTTCTAGAAGACATTCAATATTTTGTAAGCTAATTAAAGAAAAACTAAATGAAAAAAATTCTTGCAATTTATTTATCAAGTGACAAAAATAACACACACATATATATACACACACAAGCACACACACAGTCACACATATTGATATTGATATTTTAAAGAAAACTTCAATTTTAATAAAATCCTGGTGTTCAGGGATAAGACCTGCTTCCTTTTCAAAGCAGCCTTTAGTTAAACAGAAAACCAGTCACAAGTCTTCCCTGAAAATTATGTTTTATTTGAGATGTCATCCATTATATTGTAAGTGTTCATGTGCAAACCAACATGCATGCATACAGCACACACACACACACACACACACACACACACACACACACACAAAGGCAAAGAGGGACAGAAAGAGAGATATCTTGCAGCTGTTTGTGTAATATTATGGTATCCTTTGCTTAAAGTGGTTTATTTAATGTTTTGTTGCTTAGTATCCAAAACAAAAATTAAACTGTACTTAGTTATTTCCTCAAAATACTAGACATTTTGTTATTAAATAAATATGATCTATAAATTCTTTCAGCAGAATGTTTTGACATATATTTAGTTTCAATGCATTCCTAGTCCATAATTAATATCTTGTAAACTAAATGTTTGCATGAAAAGCATTTATAAAAATTTGTAAACCAATTTTGTGTCAATGTCTAGACTAAGCTTTATAGGTATAGTCGGAGTTGAGACTGTAAGTGCTAGTGTGTTTGACTAGCACGTGTAAGTCCCTGGATTTGAGTTTATTTTGTTCTTTAAAGAACAACCAGAAAACAAGATATAAAAACATTAAGGAAATATAGTAGAGTAAATAAGTTACATAATGAATTGTTTTAATATATAGTGGCATACTATATATTCAATCTCTTAAGAAACAGTTTATGATGGCACATTCTGTCAATCCCAAAATTGTATTGTCACAGCACAAGAGTCTTGTGTTGAGAGAAAATGAAACAATTTACACCCAGAAAAACCATCCTTCCCTTCTTTAAAATAAATTTTATTGGTTATTTTATTTATTTATATTTCAAATGTTATCCTTCTTCCCAGATTTCCCTCTGCAAACCACCTATCCCATTCCCCATCCTCCTTGCTTCTATAAGGGTGTTCCCTCATACACCCAGTACTGCCTCACTGCCCTAGCATTTCCCTACACTGGGGCATCTAGCTTTCACAGGATCAAGGGCCTCCTCTCCACTGATGCCAGATAAGCCCATCCACTGCTCCAAATGCAGCTGGAACCATGGGTTGCTCCATGTGTATTCTTTGCTTGGTGGTTAAGTCCTTGGGAATCTCTGGAGGGTCTAGTTGGTTGATATTGTTGTTCTTCCTATGGGATTGTAATCCCTGTCAGCTCTTTCAGTCCTTCCCCTAGATCTTCCATTGGTCCCTCGACTCAGACTGATGGTTGTCTGTGAGTATCTGCATCTCTATTAGTCAGGTGCTGATAGAACCTCTCAGGGAAGAGCCATACCAGGCTCCTGCCAGCAAGCAGTTCTTGCCATCAGCTATAGTGTCAGAGTTTGATGTCTTCAGATGGGATAGATCCCTAGGTGGGGCAGTCTCTGGATGGCCTTTCATTCAGTCTCTGTTCCATTTTTATCCCTGTCTTTCCTTCAGACAGGAGCAATCCTGGATTAATAATTTCGAGATGGGTGAATGGCTCCATCCCTCAACTGGAAGCTGTGCCTATCTACTGAAGTTATTCTTTACAGGCTCTCTCTCCCTTTTGTTACATATTTCGGTTAAAGCCATCCCAGTTGGATCCTAAGAGATTCTTGCTTCCCTGTCCTCTGGGACTTTCAAGTGGCTCCCTCCACTTTCCCATCCCCCAACTGCTATATACACCTGTGTTGAATTTCCTGACCCTCTGTACATCTCCCTCGTCTCCTCCAACACTTGATCCTGCCCCCTCCAATTTTCCCACCTCCCCCACTCTCCCTCCCGAGTCCCTCTCTCTACCTCCTGTGATTATTTTGTTCCCCCTCCTTTTTTTTGTTTCCATCTTTATTAAATTGGGTATTTCTTATTTACATTTCAAATGTTATTCCCTTTCCTGGTGGTTTGCAGGCCAACGTCCCCCAACCCCTCCCCCTCACCTTCTTGATGGGTGTTCCCCTCCCCAATCCCCATCCTCATTACCGCCCTCAACAATCAAGTTCACTGGGGGTTCAATCTTGGCAGGACCAAGGGCTTCCCCTTCCACTGGTGCTCTTACTAGGCTATTCATTGCTACCCATGCAGTTGGAGCCCAGGGTCACTCCATGTATAATCTTTGGGTAGTGGCTTAGTCCCTGGAAGCTCTGGTTGGTTGGCATTGTTGTTCATATGGGGTCTCAAGCACCTTCAATCTCTTTCAGTCCTTTCTCTGGTTCCTTCAATGGGGGTTCCGTTCTCAGTTCAGTGGTTTGCTGCTGGCATTTGCCTATGTATTTGCCATATTCTGACTGTGTCTCTCAGGAGAGATCTACATCCGGTTCCTGTCAGCCTGCACTTCTTTGCTTCATCCATCTTATCTAGTTTAGTGTCTGTATATGTATGGGCCACATGTGGGGCAGTCTCTGAATGGGCGTTCCTTCTGCCTCTGTTCTAAGCTTTGCCTCCCTCTTGTTCTCCCTTCTAAATAGGACTAAAACATTCACACTTTGGTCTTCCTTCTACTTCATATGGTCTGTGAGTTGTATGGTGGGTATTCTGCGTTTTTTATTCCTTATATCTACTTATCAGGATTACATACCATTTGTGTTCTTTTGTGACTAGGTTACCTCACACCGGATGATATTTTCTAGTCTCATCAATTTGCCTGCAGATTTCATGAAGTCGTCGTTTTTAATAGCTGAGTATCACTACTTTAGTGCTTTGTGAGATCCATTAATTAGATTAGTAAATGCTACATTGTCATTCTATTTAATACTCTAATTTGACTTCGTCGTGTTAATTTTGCTTCTATTTTCACACTTTCTATTTTTACTTGTGTATACATTAATGAACCCATTTGGTCAAGTTCTTCCTTTGTATAGATATTAGATATTTGAAAAAAACAAGTTGATACTGAGTTGATACTGAGGGACTTCACTTGCAAGGACTTCTTTCTTAGTATCCTTCTTTAATCTGACTAAACTAATGTGCATTAAAAGATACAAACTCATGGTCATGTAAGTCATTGAGAAGTGACCTCACCTTTGTCACTAATTCAAATATCAGAGATAATCTCAGATTTATTCCTACTCTTATTTTTTTGTAATTTTATTGTAAAATGTTTTCATTTCAGAAGGACTATCATAAAAATATAATTTCAGCATTATATGAATGACATTGATGTCATTGATTATATGTAGACCTAAAGCTTGAAATGGACTGGCACCTAACTTGTGTAAATCTTTTCCATACAACCTTTCATTCTTATCATTAGGTTCAGTGAGAATATTTTTAAAAAGTATTTTGTAAATGAATTAGTGTACAAAATTTCCTATAAGTCTATGAATTAATTTTTTTCTAGTATAAAATAATTATAAATAAACTTGTAAGTGAGCAAATTTACAGAAATATTTGCATAGCTTGGTGTAATAATCAACCCAGAGAGTGTTCCTGACAATACATTTATTTTACATCTGTCTAATTGTCTTACTGGAAGTGCCATCAAATATTTAACTTCTTACCCACTGCTCAACAAGAAAAATAGAAACTCTGTTAATAAGTACATACTAAAATGTTTATTTCAATAAATTGATTTAATCAATTGTACAACTGATTTCTTCTATGAAAGCTTCCTTTGTAAACTGTCAGGCAGAGCACCATGGAAGGACCACCACTAGTACTTTTAGATTCAAGTTACATCTACTTTCCATACATGGAATTTCTTCTTTGAGGAAACCTTAGCACTACGGTCATGATAAATTAACTAAGACCTCTCCAGACACATTAGATAATATGACTTACTTGAAGTCATCTAGGTAGGAATACTAGTCACATTTTCAAGTCATTTCCATAGAAGCATCTAGATCAGCCATGCAGAATGCCAAATACCTTGTCAAGCCAACTGGACTCTTAAAATTTGGCATGAAAGTTCAACACTTGGGATTGAGGAGACAGATCCTTGTTAAAAACATTAGCCACAGAAGCATGAGGACAAGGGTTCTGGGTCCCAAACACATGTAAAGGCCCAGTGGCAGGGCGGCACTCCCTTCTAAAGCACTTTGCATATAAAAGAGGGTCTCCCTGGAGCAAGCTGATGAAGCTGAATCCATGCAGACCTGAGCTTTGCTTCAAGAGAGCAGTAATAATGAGTATAAGTGCTGAGGACAGATAATGCAGAGTTGAATTTTCTTTTCTCCTTATTAATTATATTGTCTCAAATCAAGTAATGGGTTTTTTTCTTTTATTGGGATGTGACTTGGATTAAGGACACCGATAAACTTTAAATGACTGATAGAGGTTAACAGACTCCTGAGAACCATTAACTATAAAATTAAGTATAAGACAAACTTATAAAATTTATTCTTGGATGTAGGTTGCAATATCTCTACATTTATCCTAGACATTGAGGCTAAGTTTACAATTCCAATGTTCCTGATGTGGTTTTACTGTTTTTATAATCCATGGGGCTCGCACTCTCAAAGTCTCTTCCCAATTGCTCTCGATTTTCATTCAATTGCTAGGCCTTTACTCCAGAGTCTAATCGCTTTCTTTGAGTTACAAGAAATATCCCATAATTAATCTTCCTTCAGAAAGGCACATTTCTCAAGTCCATAATTTTCTTATTTAAATTTAATCATTCTTCAATTAATGATAGAATGAGCCAATGCCCTTCTGTGTTTTATGAGTCACCCTATAATTTGCTGGGACTGAACTTTTCCTTGTTACTTAATATGTCCTATATTTTAACACTGTTATGTCAGTCTCATTCCTCGTATTATTATCCTCATGAAATAATATGGAGACAACTATAGTATTGTTTAAAGGTGAGATAACTTTTTTCATACATAAAATGTACAAACATTAACTTGAGTACTATGGATTTTAGATCGTGGCTATACTATTTTATATGTCATGGTATGCTTCTCTGACATTACAAAGTAGCAACTTAAAAATCACCACTGAGATAAAAGTATATGTAGTAGCCATTTACACTATTGGATTTACCTACATTTGATAAAATATTATTTTGAATTTGTATATGAGATTGTTTGTAACTGAAACTGACATTTGAAGAAGTAAACTATATTGCCCTCCAATGTGAATGAATCTTGTGAAATCAATTGATCTGTATAGAACAAAATGCCTAATCACCTGTGAATGATAATTAACTCTATCCAATTTGTTGTCTTTAAAATTACACATTTTTAAACCTTGAAATCTGAAGAGGAGTATCAAGTTTTTGTGGCTATTAAGGCTGCTAGCTCTTTTGCTAAGAGTGGTGATGGGGCACTTTACTTTGTTCTATGAATACACATCTGTCCTTTCCTCAGTATAGTAATACATAATCTGTCTCTCATACTAGCTTTCACACACACACACACACACACACACACACACACACACACACACACACACACGCACTATGGTATCTGCTTCCCCGAAGAGCCTTTATTAGTGTGGACTTTGGTGCAGTGGTCTAGAGAAAACTTTAATGACAAATTTGTAAACCAATTTAGGGAATTCTTTAATTGAATATTTAATATGACAAATTGTATAGATAATTATAGACAATTTAAGCTCTACAAAGGGCATGGATAGTCTGAGGTGTTATCCAGAGAAAGAGATATTTAAATTGTGCTATTGGATGTTTGAAAGTATATATGAAGCACGGGTATGGCTACCTTTAAAGTTCTGTTACTTCTGTGAAATCTCTGAGACAGACAGTTTTATTATAAAAAAAATAGACTAATTTAACTCACAGTTTTTGAGACTGAAAAACTCAGACAGGACCTACTTTGTTGATGGCAAGATGACCAATGATGGAGTACATACAGGAGAAAGAGTCCCATGTCAGAACAGGAAACCCTAAAGTCTATAGTCCAGTTCAGGTCTTTTTAAATTTGCTCTGAAAATATTAACCACCTACCAGAAGAATCATTTTAATCCTTTTCAAAGCCAGCCCCAAAGATATTCCCACCTATCCTCCAACTCTAAAATAGAGGTCACAGTTCTTAACACTATCCTGTTTGGTAGGAATATCCAAACTAGCATTTTAAGGGAGACTTATCTCAGACAGACAAAAATAATGTATACACACAGTGTTGTGAGAATTTTTTCCAATACAACAAATAATTAGGTCCCTGATTTCTCCTAACATTACTTGGCAAAGTAGATACCACATACCCTCCCTTCTGTAACCAATCACTGTCTGTACCTCATTCATTGGACTGAGCACGGGGATCTCAATGGAGGAGTTAGAGAAAGGACTGAAGGAGCTGAAGGGGTTTGTAACACGATAGGAAGAAAAACAACATCAACCAATCAAGCCTCTCAAACTCTCAAGGACTAAACCACCAACCAAAGAGTACACATAGAGGGACCCATGGCTCCAGCGCATATGTAACAGAGCACGGCATTGTCTGACATCAATAGAAGGAGAAGCCCTTGGTCTTGTGAAGGTTCATTTCCCCAGTGTAAGGGAATGCAAGGTGTTGAGCTGGGAGTGGGTTGGAGGGAGTGGGATCATCTTCATAGAAGCAGGGGGAGGGAGAATGGAAAAGGGGGAAAAGGGGATAACATTTGAAAAGTAAATACATAAAATATCCAATAAAAAATTTAAAAAAGGAAAGGAGTCTTCTAAACAATAACAAACAAACATGATAAAAATAAAATATAAAACTATGAATCAAAAAATTATCATACAGAAATGGGTCATGGCAGCCCATCAAGAAGGAACAAGTCCCAAGAACAGACACAAGAATCATTATCATTCTACTCATGTCCTAGCTGGACTACAAAGGAAAGACAAATATTAATAAATAAAAGCCTTTTTTCAAACCCAGATAACTAATTCAGAATTTGAATATATTCATATCTGAATCCAGAAACATTCAGTAGTAATAAAAAATTAATAGTTATCATGAGGTTAAGTCTTACAAACACCATAATATTGGATGTACAAAGTGATTTACCTGGGATACCTTATGAAAATATACTTTAATAAAGATCAAATAATTAGTATATGCTCAACCTGTTTGTCTCCTGCAACGTAGGCAAATATTTTCCTATAATGAACAATTGGAAAGTGTCAGGAATTTCCTAGTGACATGTTGAGAAGGATATTCCAGGATTCATACAAACATTCATGTAACAGTTGATATGTGACCCACATGGAATGAAACAGATAAAAGACTTACCTGTCAATATTGACATGTTGAACATACCTTATCTGAAATTCATAGAGAATTGTCTCTATAATATTGGAAGACATTAAAAGGTTTGTATATTTGGTGACAGATCCAGGATTTTGAATGTAATGTTTTAGTTTTGGACTCATCTCAGCATATGAAATTTTCAGATTTCCAGGCTATCATGTATTGCATACAGAATTCCTATATAAGTCATAGTCAATATGATTGGGAAGTATGTTTCTAAGAGAGTTTCTGTACTTATAAAATTTGTACATCTTTATGTATCTATAGGTCAGACGCTGCAAAGTATTTAGAAATCTAAGTACAAAGAAAATAAATGGATTTCAAGGTAGTCTGCATTCAATCACCAAAGCTTGCTTAGGAAATACTCATCATGCGTGCAGCAGTTATTATGACTGTTCTTCTAGACATGATGTATAAAATGGGGGAAACTTCCTTAATTGCTTGTAAAATCTTGTACTTGATAAGTAGAATGAGGGCCATTATTTTGGCAACATCAAAGTAGAAAACATGAAGCTTTATCTGTTGAAAATGGCAAAGTTATAATCCAAGGCAACACAGTGGTTTTAATATGCTTTAATCTGAAATTTATATGAAATATGTAGAAGTAGTAATTCAGATACAAATATATATATCATATTTGATCTGGTCAGAAGATGAATAAATCTTCAAGAACAACTGGGTAATGGTACAAGCTTAATCAAGGATGATGTACAATGGCAGATAATCTTACAGATGTTTCATTACACACCCCTGGTATCTACAACCTAGATAGAGATCTACTATTGGAAGTTTGTCAGTACTTGCTAATAAAGATTTTATTATCATGTGCTTGCTCTAGGGACTCAGGTATTCAAAGTTTGAACCCCAGGTAATGGCACCATAAAGGAATGATTGGATTATAAGTGTAAAAGCTTGATCATTGAGCTATTAGAACATAAAGATAGGAATTTTGATGATGATGTTTAAATAAAACAAATCATACCCTGACACTTTCAAGTACTTTCTGCTTCCTGACTGCCACAATGTGAACATTTCAATACCAACATGCCCCACCTCCATGATAGCCCTGCTCATTCCAGGCTCAGAAAATGATGCAGACTACACCTTGATTACTACTTCTGGAACTATCCTCCAGTGTCAATACTTTCACTTGATTGTTTCTCCTGGGTAATTTACAGAAAGTGAAACCTGGATAAGACAGAATTCAGGAAGCTCTCTGCTGGCAGATGACAATAACAGCATGTTTGCAGGTCTACTTCAGAGGTAAACCCTCCTGGCATCCTCTGTCATAACTTACTGTACAGGGACCTAGGCATCTTTCTTTCAAGAAACACTTTTTTCTTTACAGAACTGATTAATTTAGGCTGAGTGGATGTATTAAGCAAGAAGTTAAAACTACTTAAGATTCATACGTTCAGATAGCTTCTATCAAAATCTAGAACAGGAAGCAGGAAGTGTCTCTGTAGGTAAAGGATGATTTCTTTCCTGAACATCAAGCCACTGCCATTAATTTTCCTTTTTTGTCCTCATTGTCATTGGAGAAGTTACACAATCGTTGGTCGCTGAGCTGCCCTCTGTGGTCTCATAAGCAATTCTCTATGGAGAATTCATGTACTACATTGTTACATTTATTAATGTTAATAAGCACATAAGTGAAGTTAAGCTAATTAATTATCCATATGTTTAAACTTAGTCCACATGAGCTAATATGTAGATTGTATAACACAGACCACATTTATAAAGTCTGATTTTCATCAGAAGAAAAATGAAATGTCCCTGATTGGCAAGATGTTAAAATATGCATCAATAATTTCATTTAGTCTGGAAGGATTAAATGTTACCTACATCCTTATATGCTACTTTGCAGCCAATAATTCAAATGCCTTTTCACAGTCATGTATAGAGCTTATCTAGAAAACTGATGTCAAGTAAGTCTGTGTAAATAGTATATGAGTAGAATTCTTTAATGGATAAATTCAAAATGACAAGAAAACTATGTGTATCAAAGGATGAGTTCAACCAAAAGGATCATCAAGGATATAGGATGATCTAGCATCAGATTCTAGGCATCACTTTTGTTCAGTCTTCCCAGCATTACTCACGAGAATTCTGATCCGAACAGCTACAGTGTGAGGCAAAAGTAAATATGGGAGGCAAAAGTAATTGCTGTATTTACATTTTCCTGTAGACAAATTATTATCTACTCACACTGTACAGGGCATGGGAAACAGACCAAATGAACGACTCCACTCCCCCACTCTGAAGATGAATGCTGATAGACATGTATATATAACTATGTTGACAATTCTTTACTTCTTTTGGTAGAACAATTATGTTATAAATGTAGAGCATTTGCATAACTGTGAATGATTTACTGCAGTAGAATTTAAGGTACTCCACAGATTGTTATTTCAAAATGAATATTTTGAATCTATGCTCTTTTGTTTGTTATTGGGCTAAAATCTACTTTATTTTCCAAACATGAGGTCCTTTGTGTTGCACATGTGGTCATTCAGGAAAATAAATCATTGTCTCAAGACCAGAGGTCCTCTTGAAAAGCTTGACCCAACAAATATGATTGGTGCCGTATTAGCTATATTTTAGTCTATGCAAATTTAGCTTCTTCACACATGAAAATTAGTGTTACCGCATTCCTATACTTATTAACTCTTAAGTAATGTAACAATATATTGCATGAATTAACATAATTTTATTGCATAATTATCTGTCAATTTTTAGAAAAATCACCAACACAGAGAAGGTAAAAGAGATATATGCAGATATATGGCTTGGTTTTAATGCGAGACCTTCAAAATTTGGGCAGGAACATGGCTCTGTTGCCTGCCTGTTGCTTGCCTGTGGATCCTGTGCTGCTAACTGGTCTGTTTTGACTGGCCTCAGTGGGAAGGGATGCACCTGGTCCTGCAGTGACTTGAAGAGTCAGGGTGGGTTGGTCCCAGCCAGAAGTTCACCGTTGTCAGGGATGAAGAGGAGGGAGGGATGAGCAGAGGGGCTGTATGAGAAGGGACTAGGAGGAAAGGGGGCCTCCATTTGGGATGTAAAGTGAATAAATATATGAATAAATGGGGGGAAAGTCGTGCTGAAACTTAAAAATATTTATTCAAAAGAAAAAGCAATGTTTGTCAATCATGATGTAAAATGTAAGACAACTGGGAGGAAAAGCAAGCCTCCTAAAAACAGAAAAAATACAGCACTTTCTTTTTTTTCTTTTCTTTTTTTCTTTTCTCTTTTCAGAGCTGGGGACCGAACCCAGGGCCTTGCGCTTCCTAGGCAAGCGCTCTACCACTGAGCTAAATCCCCAACCTCAATACAGCACTTTCTTAAGATTTAGGCAAAAAGTTAAATAATGTTTGATAAGGAAAAAAGCATTCAGGTGAGAAGAACTTTATATGATGCATGCAAGCAGAGAATGGGGACTTTTTCTGTAATTACTGAATCCTAGGCATATACTTAGACTTGAAGTATCCTAAATCCAAGGACAGTGCCACTAACACTCAGGTTGACGCTATCTGATGGAAACAGTGTAACACTTTATGCAGTGAATTAATATCACAGCTTCAGAGCCAGACTTTTATGGGATTGTGTTTTCAGTGGCCTCTGGTATGAATATAAAATCTTTATACATTTATTCTTATAGAATTTTTTTGTCCTGAAGGGGAAATCGGACTTTCATTTGAAGCTACTATACTTTAATCTAACTTAAATTATATCCAAAGGGCCATATATCTCTACTATCTAATGGTTTGTCTTTTTTTGATATGTCCTAAAAATTGCAATTTTAACTTTGGAAATAAAAGCAGAGATTAGAGGTTTATATATATATATATATATATATATATATATATATATATATATATATTGTGTCACTATTGGATTTATGGTTTCTGTATGAAGTCTCCTCATGAGATGACCAATGATAAAATTTTCTAAACTCATTGTGCTTGAAACATTGATCTCTATAAATATAAATTTAGTTTTCTCAAACATGAGATACATAGCCCAGGATTTATATAGTTAAATAATACGAGTAAAGGTGCTAAAAATAGGTTGGTCCTTCATATGATTTTCTATGTCATCGCATTGTCCACTACTAAATCTACCATAAATTTGTTTAATTTTTATGAGTTTAATCAGTTATTATTGTTAACTTTTACTTCTTTTAGATATGCAGGCATAAGTACTACATTAATTTCAGCCCCTCTCTCTGTCCTTAAGAACTTCCTGCATTCCCACATTACTCAAATTCATAACCTCTTTTTATTTAACTATTGTTATTCCTGTCAGGTTCATTTAATGCTGCTCCTATGGATATCATTCTAGGGTTCTGTACTTCAGATTAGATAACCTAAAAGAGGGCTAGCCCCCAGAGACTCATACTCCCTCTCTTAGTAGTTGATGGCCTATAACAGTTCATCTCTGTCTAAGGACTTGTGAGACATCTCCCACCCATGTTTACATATTATTGCTTTTGCCATTAGTTAACTGAGTTATTATATTTTTTTAAGGATTTATTTATGTATTGTATATAAGTACACCGTCTTAGCTGTCTTCAGACACACCAGAAGAGGGCATCAGATCTCATTACAGATGGTTGTGAGCCACCATGTGGTTGCTGGGATTTGAACTCAGTACCTCTGGCAGAGCAATCAGTGCTCTTAACCACTGAGCCATCTCTCTAGTCCCCGAGTTATTCTTATATTTAATAATTGAACTGAATTTTAAACAGGACATTGTTAATTATGGAAATGTAACAAAGGGATTTTAGAGAGAAATTTTCTCTTTTGTGTTACAGCTGATGATGTACACAGCACTAGTTATCAAAATGAACCAATATGGCATTTGGAAATTTTCAAGAGGAAATGATTCTTTAATATTTAGTGGAGGTTGTATTGCTTCATATTCTATAGTATATAAGAAAGTCCTTACTAATAAAAATATGCTGCAAATACTACATGCCGATACTTTCATGAACCAAATGGAAGAATGATAGAACATATTATCAAACTAAATATAACATATTGTATCCAACATTGCACAGTCACAACCACATGGTAGCCAGCAACTTAGATTTTGAATTATGACTCAAATAAACACCAGTAGTATTTATATTTCTTAAAATTTGTTTTATTTTGAAGTATGTGTGTTTGTGTATGTGTGTGTGTTGTGTGTATGTTTTGTGTGTGTGTGTGTATGTGTGGGGGTGGTGTGTGTATTTGCATGCTCAAAGTAGTTTAAAAATTCTCAGGAGCTGGAGTTACAATACAGCTGTGTGCACCCTCTCAGACAGTCATAGAACAACTGGAAACAATAAACCATTTTTTTTCCTAGCTTTATCTGCTGGTATTGTAATTCTTTTCCTTTTCTCTTCTTTTCCTTTTTTTTTTTCTCTTTTTACATTTGTTTGTTTGTTTCTAACTCACCTACTAACAAGGATCTTACAAACTCTTGTTTTGTTTGCTCATATTGGCATGGCAATCAACCCTTTTAGCAAATGAATTTTCCTTTACTTTGTGGGAGTCGTTTAACAAATTGAGAGTATTATCTCCATTCAAAATCTTCTATAAGAACATTCAATACATATTTAGAAACACATATTTTATTAATCGTTTTATTTGTTTACATTTTAAATGATATTCCCTTCCCAGATACCCTTCCACAAACCCCACATCTCATTCCCCTTCTCCCTCCTCCCCTTTGTCTCTATGATGTTGCTCCTCAACCTACTCACCCTCTTTGGCCTCGCTACTCTAGTAACCCCCTTTAGTGTGGCTTCAAGCTTCCACAAGACCAAGGACCTCTCTTCCCACTGATGTCAGATAAGGCCATCCTCTGCTACATATGTTTCTAGAGCCAAGGATCACTCCACATATACTCTTTGGTTGGTAGTTTAGTCTCTGGGAGCTCTGCGTTGCCCTGTTAGTTGATATTGTACATGTTATGTCATTGCAATCCCCTTCAGCTCCTTCAGTCCTTACCCTAGTTATTCCAACGGTTGGATATGAGTATCTGCATCTGTATTAGTCAGGTTCTCGTAGAAAACTCTCAGGTAACAGCCATACCAGTCTCCTTTCAGCAAGAGCATCTTGGCGTCAGCAATAGTGTCATGGTTTGGTGTCTGCAGATTGGGTGGATCTCTAGGTTGGGGCAGTCTCTAGATGGCCTTTCCTTCACTTTCTGTTCCATTTTTTATTCTTGTCTTTCCTTTGTACAGGAACATTTCTGGGTTAAAAATTTTGAGATAGGTAGGTGGCTTATCCTTCAACTGGGGGTCGTGCCTATTACTGGAGGTAGTCTCTACAGGTTCTGTCTCCCCTTTGTTGTGTATTTTGGCTAAAGTCATTCCAGCTGGGTCCTGAGAACCTCTTGCTTCCCTAATGTTTGAGACTTTCTAGTGGCTACCAACAGTTTCCCATCCCCCATTGCTACATATTTCTATTTGATTTTAAGTCCCTCTATACTTCTATCCCTTCCAATATCTGATCCTGCCCCAATTTTTTACCTCCCCTCCTCTCTTTCACCCAGGTCCCTCGATCCCTCCTTCTACCTCCTCTGATTGTTCTGTTCCCTTCTATGTAGGATTGAAGCATCCACAGTTTGGTCTTTCTCCTTCTTAAACTCAATATGATTTGTGGGTTGTATGTTGGGTATTCTGAGATTTTCAGCTAATATCCACTTATCAGTGAGTGCATGCTACGTGTGTTCTTTTGTTTCTGGGTTACCTCACTCAGGATGATATTTTCTAGTTCCATTCTTTGCCTAAGAATTTCATGAAGTCATTGTTTTTAATAGCTGAGTAGTAATCCACTGTATAAATGTACCTTAATTTTTGTATCCATTCTTCTGTTGAGGAAAATCTGTTTTTTTCCAGTTTCTGGATATTATAATAAGACTGCTTAAAACACAGGGGAGCATGTGTCCTTGTTATATGTTGGAGCATCTTTTGGGTATATGCCCAGTATGGTAGAGCTGGGTCTTCAGGTAGAACTATTTCCAATTTTCTGAAAAACTGCCAGAATGACTTCCAAAGTGGTTTAACCAGCTTGCAATCCCACCAGCAATGGAGGAGTGTGCCTCTTTCTCCACACAAACAGTTAAGAGCACTCACTGTCTGCTCTTCCAGAGGTCCTGAGTTCCACTGCCAACAACCACATGGTGGCTCACAAGCATCAGTAGTGAAATCTGATGCCCTCTTCTGCTGTGTCTGAAGATAGCAACAGTGCATAGTCACATGGAAATACATTTTTACCCAAAAGTTCTTCACAGTTACAAAAGACATGACAGAAAGTATGATGATGAAGGTGAGTACACTGAACAACATTCAGAAATAATCAACAATAACTGAACCCATGAGTATAGTTATGAAATGGAATTGCAGATGATACTTAAATTAATTTATGTTGTTGGTGGTCACAGTGAAAATAATATTGATTTTAAATATGAGTACTTTGAGATTTTGACATTTTTTCCTTAAACAAAATGGAAATTAAGGTATCATTTAATTTGGAAAGGTATAAGAGGCGAACTTTTCTGAAAGGACTAACATTTGTACAGGATGGATGTGGTGTTTTGAATATTCTTGGCTCAGGGAGTAGCACTATTTGGAGGAATGGCCTTCTTGGAGTAGGTGTGGCCTTGTTGGAGTAAGTTTGTCACTGTGGGCATGGGCTTTAAGCCCCTATCTTATCTGCCCTGAATTCAGTCTTATTTAGAGGCCTTCAGATGAAGATGTAGAACTTTCAGCTCTTCCTGCACCATGCCTGTCTGGACACTGCTGTGCTCCCACCTTGATGATAATGGACAGAACTTCTGAACCTGTAATCCAGCCCCAATAAAATATTGTCCTTAGAAGAGTTGCCTTTTGGTCATGATGTCTGTTCACAGCAGTAAAACCATAACTAAAACAATGAGGAATTGTTTTGCACTAGAAATTTAATTGAAAAACTTAGCTGAGGTCTAATAGGAATGTCATATCTAGAAATCAGCATAGAAAACAGTGATATTTCATTTCAGTTTCCACATAGGCCTAGGACAAATTGCTGAGCGTCAATATGGATAAGTACAGTGAATAATTGATCCAAAACTTGAGATTAAAATGTAGGCTAAAATAAGTTACCTAATTCTGAATATGTGATACATTAATTTTCATAATACGAGGTTGGCTCTGACTGACTGTCCTTCTGTTTAGAGCAATTTTGTTGATTGTAAATGAGACTGGTTTATAGACACAGGTACCACATACTCCAAATACTCCATAAATTTCAGATTCCATTAGCTAACCTTAGATAATTTTGCTTTGAGTTTTACTTTCACTAAGAATCTTAAAGTAGATCTTATTAAGGGGTAAAAAATCCTCAGAATGAGTTGATCTTTTTGTTTGCTTGTTTTTTCTGTTTTGGCTCTCATAACTGTGGAAGTCAACACAACTTCCAATATTTACTCACTATGACTGCATCATTATGATTCATTTCAAACCCCATCAAAAGACTTCAAAGTTAGTGCTTACATAGTCGACCATGATATAAGCTTTCTGACTGTCCTGCGGTAATTGGTCTTCCCGTATCATGTACTTACGAAATGCAAGCCTTAAATCAGACTTAAGTGCAAAAGACTCAGCTGAAATCTTTACACAAGAAAAGTTCCCATATTTTCTTGGATATGTTTGTCAAGGCGATATGAAGGTAATTTACCCTGTCCATTTCTTAGAAAGGTTATTTAGTGCCTGCATGTCCTGCAAAGGATCAGGTATAAGAGAAAACTTATAGGAATCACTTTTGAAAGTTATCAGATATCATGCAAATGTAAATAAAGTTATCTTAAATAAATTACATTTGATTAGATTTCCAGTTTCTCTGTTGCTTGTGCTGGGGTCTCAGATTGAAACTGAAAGATAAGACAACAAAAAGGATCTCAGATGCCTAAGGAGAGTCTGAGAGGGAACCACTAGAGACTATTCATTCACAGATTCAAGCCAATAAAACAACGTCACTAGCCTGCCAGCAAATACACAGGCTATCTGGAATTCAAATGTAGTGCAGGTTCTTCTTAGGGTGAAAATTTAAGCATAAAATCACATGGTGGATTAACACAGCTCAGTTAGTAAGAACAGTTAGCAAGAAGCAGAACAATAAAAGTCAAAGCGCAAGGCTAATATGTTGACTTTCTCAGAACTATGGACTTTGATGGATTAGGTCTTTGTTTTTAATTTCATAGATGGTGCTGCCTACTTGGTGGTTTCCATGGCCAGAGTAGTACTTCCATTATGATATCAGTTGTCTTAAGGTCAAGGGACCTGTGGCACTCTCAGGCTTTCCTGGTAGTTAAGAGAGAGAAGCTGAGAAAAATAAATTTCTAAATTACCATGCAAAGTCTCTGCAATATGTTTGCTCTCCCTGTGTGCTTGGATGATTTAAATAAGAGGAGAAATGACATTGAAATGCTGCTGATATGAACGCCACTTTTACACCACAGTAGAAGAAGAGGAGAAAAAGGGCAAGGTATTGAAACATCTTTTTCTGCTTCCTTCTAAAAGACAAGTTCTTCTCAAACCATCTGCCATGTAATCAGCTTCTCTGGTCATCACAGAAAACCTCAGTCAAATGAAGTACAGATGGTCGTTTATTACAGAACAACACAGGAGGCTTAGAATAGATGATACATTTGGTCATTTTTGCACATAAAGTCTCTGATTAAGTATGAAAAATGTGAGCATTTGTTTATCTTGGAAAAAGTGCTATCACTTGTCAGGCATGACCAATTAGTTGTTTCTAAACGGCTATCCATATAATTAAGAAAAACAACCATCTGTAAAGTCAGAACTTTGTTTCTTTTTTTTTTTCTGATCCTCATGTAAATATAATGTCTGAAATCTGATTTCCTTAAAAGAGAATTATGAGACACAATACAAGACAGATGACAGAAAGTGATACAGGCTTTATAATTTGCATTTTTATTTATCCCTCCACGTATATGAGATCATTCAGCAAATGTCGATGAATTCAGAAAACAAAACAAAAAAGAAAATCAAAGGAACATTTAAACAGAAAATTTTCTTGAGGTTTATTATTTAAATATACAAAATGACTATAAAATAAATTTTGTGGATGAAAATGACTAAGATATACTACATACATGTACAAAAGTGTAAAAGTATTAATCAGCCTTTAACATCTCAATAAATAAAAAAATTGGCAGGGAGATGTGATGTGAAAACTCAAGAGACTTACAGTGACAGGTGAGGGGGTCAAATGATCAAGGTATATTGTTTACATGGGTGAAATTTTCTGTGAATAAATAAAATAAAGATTTAAAAGTTAAATATACAATAAGTGATAAATTATTTATAGCAATAGGCAAGAATTCACCAAATAAGTTTTCAAAATGTATTGATAACATGATCTTCTGATATAATCTTAACTGGCCTTGAATTTCTATCTCTCCTGCTATAACCTGGAGGTTGACATCCAATGTTAATCAGGATTCTTTAGGAAAAAATAAGGGAACTTAGATAGACACATGAAAAATATTTATAAAAATTGATCCAAATTAAAATAGTAGAATGAGATGTAAATAAATACAGACAATAGCCAAAAAACCTGATGTAGGTGTGGAAGTATATATGTATACATGCAAGTATATATTTATCTATCATTTATCTACCTATTTATCTACACTGTATTGATCTATCTACATATCCATCATCTATTTATCTACCTACCTACTTTTATTAGAAATGGACTAATTGGGTTTGAGAGGATTTTACAATTTGCACTGTGAGACTTGGAATCTTATGGAACTGATTTTTAGTCTTAATTTTTTGTTCAGATGCCTAAGAACCAAAACATCTAATTGTGAAATTTTAACTCTGAAAATTGTCTGGTTTAAACCAATGAGATGTCTGTGTTTTACTCTGAGCTCAGGTCAGATGGAGAATATTAGGCATAGGAATTTGGTCTGAATGCTCTTCTGGGATCTTCAGGGATTTTACAGTTTTCCCACACTGTGAAGAGAAAACTGCTTTGCTGGACTCACCAACTACAATGTAGATGTCACTGATTCATTCCCTCCCAATTAAACACAGAAGAAGGTTCAAAAAGCATTTGGCTAAACTATATGCCTGATAACTTAATTCATGTCTTTATAATCACATGCATTTAATGCATGATTTAAAAAATAAACGGTCAAGTCTTTAAAATAATTTAAATGAAGTATAACTAGAATATATGCTTATGCATTTTATAATTATATCTACTTTGTCTTAGTAAGAGTTATACAATGATATATAAACATATATTTAACATTTATCTGTTAAGTAGATATATGATATTAAAAGTATTTTAATATAATATAAATGCAAGTCATATTTATTTTATAAATTATTTTTAATTATTTTATATTGAATATCATATAATTTTTGTATGTTATGTGATATTTCATATTTATTTTATATATTTATATACAATAATGTGTAATTATACAATATAAACCATAAAACACACATATAATTATATTATATAATACTTATTCATATTTAATTTTTATCAGCCAGGATTACTTCAATATATCAATATTCCTGGCTTATGAAATCCAAAATAAATCATAAGTACACCAATGTATCTATATAGTTACACCATTTTAGGAACTGTGAAAACGTCTGTCAGGGTCTCAAGGCAAATAATCCACCCTTGAGGTATATTGCCAGACTCAGCAACTTTTGCCTGGCAACTTGGTGAAATCCTCTGTAACCCAATAACATTTTTATTCAAAATGCCTAGAAGTAAGCATTTTGTCAGTAGTTCTGTGGCTTGATCTAGTGCTTAGTCAAGATATATCCATAGACCGTTACAGTTACACAACAGCCTCTGTCTGCCTTGAAATTGAACCTAGAGAAATATCTCCCAGGTGTTGTGGGTTATCTACCAGTAAGGATCACTCAGACACTGTTTTAATTCATTACAGTCTTTATTAACCAGCTAGCCACTTCAGTAGGTGTGAACAATGAAGAGTAGTATCATTGGAGATCAGTGTAGCCTTGAGCATTTCTCAGAGTGAACCTTTTAGCACAAAAAAAACATATTCTAGGTTGACATATTTCAGTTATGAAGAACAGTTTGCCAGAAGATAAACTACAGAAGCCAAAAACCACGGTTAGTACATTTAGTGACATTTCCCAGAACTATATTGACTTTGATGGATTAACACTTTGTTTCATTTTGGCAAGTCTGGTGTCTACATGCCAAGTTTTATGGCTTGAATGATACTTCCATTATGACATCAATTGTGCTAAGATCTTGGGGCCTGTTACATAGGAAGCCATTTTTAAGCAGAGTACCATGAAGCCTTTATCTTTGCTTAGATTTCTTACAAATGAATGCTTTTCAAATAGATGGTTTTAGATGTTATACCCTGGTGCCATTGATGAGGGGGGTGTTCCCCCAAGGAGCTTTTCTTAAGTCTTGTGAAAAGAATTTTATACTCTCTTTGAGGGTACAAATCACCTGCAATTATTATAGCTTTGGTTTCTCTATTACTCTAAAACTTTTACTACACCAATGGTCTTTTTCTATATGCCTTACATGTTTCTGTTTCTTATTTAAATATGACCTATACATGTGATTTAATACAATGAGACATAACAATGTCACAGATGGAATTCTAAAATTGCTTGAAAATTCCCCCACCATTTCTATTTGTTCACTCAAAGTTTTCAGACCACTGGAAGCCAGTAGCTAGGTTGTTTTCAAGAATGTAAAATGGTCAAGAGACAATCTAACTAGGTCTGACAGAGTATATGTGTCTCTCTGAAACTATATGAAGAAGTCTTCACTGTCTGAATTTGGATAAGTATCTGAGAACTCCACTCTCACAGACATTATCCAAAAAATTTCCCTTATGCTATCTTATAGCTCCGCTTTCCCACAGCTCCAAATTCTTCACCCTTCCTCTCATGAAAGAATTCCACAGACCTTGAACTTCATGATGAGGTTTGTCACAGCCACAACAAAATTCAACATAAAATTTCTGTATCAGTTATTCTTCACCATATTGGGACACATTTCGTTAAAACAAACAAACAAACAACAACAACAAAAAAAATGAAAGTGAGAAAGAGTTTGTTTGGTTTCTTGACTTGGGAACACGCAACACATCATGGCCCAATCCCACAGAGCTTGACGTGTTAGTGATTCTTCAGAGCAAGAATCAGGCAGCTGAGATTGCCACAAATCAGAGTCACATCCTGTAATACGATCTGTCAGGTAGTTATCCACTCTAACAGCTTCTACAACCTTCTACAAAAATTCCTCTACCTGACAGCCAACTAATAAAACCCAAACTACAGCAGCAATATATAAGTAAGAATATAATTTATAAAAAAAATAAACTGTGAGTGCTTTTCTTCCTTTCTACCACATTCTATCCTGAAATCTCAGAATAGTGAAAAATGTTGCATACAAGATTGTGTGTATTACTTCCAAGTTTCAGATGTTCTATGACCCAGTCTTTGTGCTACACAGCTATACAGAACTGGATTTTTATTTCAAATTAGTAGAATGAAAATATATAAATTTCAGAAGTTAAATTAATTCAGAGAACTAAGTATATAACTATGACTCATGTCACTATTTACTCTTGAATCACTCATTATTTTGTGCTGAAATTTTGTATTAGCAGAGTAAACTGTTAATTTAATGACCTTTAATGACTTTTAATTATTCCCCAAATGAGAAAAATCCAATATTCTGATAACATAATACTTCTGTGTGTAAGAAGTATGCCTGAGGTTTATTAAAGCTCACAAATAAATTTTAGAGTTCAAAATTTTATACTGTATTTATTTAATTTCATATGTTTACATGTTCTTAAAGAGACACATATTTTAACATTAAAGTCACTTTTCACTCCTTAAATTCTTACGTTTAGAAGTAATTTGACAAAAGATATTTACACCATGTATATGAAGACAGGTTCCATGTAAACATCTGGTCAGACATTTGCCACAGTATAATCAGTGGTATCTGCTCTGATTTGGTTTTCTGTGATGCTGGAAGGCAGATTCTCATGCAAACAAGGCAGGTTGCATACTGACCTACATGTGACCCAGCTACACTCAGTTTTTGCAATCCTTGGCCAAGGATTCCACAGTAGGACTCTAGTGTTTCCGACAATAACGTGCATGTTTATTGACCAGGCCAGATTTGAAAATAATCAACAGATGGTATTTATGATCTTCAATCATATAATTTGAAAGCTATGCAAAATGGGTTGACTTGTCACTGGATAAACCAAAAAATAAGACTGGGGAAATAATTAGCACACTGAATATCAGGTTCTTGTTAGTTGTTCTGCGTATTGACAGGAAACTACCCTTCCTCAAACCAAACATTTTCTTGGATATTTCCTAATTCAACTCTTAAAAACTTTCAGTTCTCTCCATTTGAAACAGTTTAGTATAAAGGAGTTTTATTTCAGAACTATATATTCTTTGCAGCTTTATTGAGATTTTCAGAAAAAAATCATTTGTTTGTAGAATACAATGAGATGCTTTAATGTATGTACTTATTTAAATGATCACTAAAATTATCCTTCAGATTACCACACAAGCTTGTGATTTCCTGACTGTGATCATGTCATATGACATTTATATAAAGAATTGATAAATAGAACCACATGAAACTGGAAAGCTTCTGTAAGGCAAAGGATATAATCAATAGGACAAATCACCAACCTAAAGATTGGGGAAAAGTCTTCTTTAACCCCACATCCAATAGAGGACTAATATCAAAATATATAAACAAATCAAGGCACTAACCTCCAAAAAATCAAACAACCCAATCAAAAAAATCATAGGTAGAAGTACAGAGAATTCATAACAGAATAATTTAGAATGGCTGAGAAGCACTTAGAGAGATACTTTAAGTACTTTAACCTCTCATCTAATAGAGGGCTAATATCCAAAATATATAAAGAACTCAAGAAGCTAACTACCAAAAAAACCAATCAACCCAATCAAAAAAATGGGGTATAGAACTAAACTGAGAAATCACAATAGAGAAATCTTGAATAGTTGACAAACACCTAAAGAAATGTTCAAAGTCCTTAGTGGTCAGAGAAATACAAATCAAAATGATACTGAGATTCTACCTTACAACAGTCAAAATGGCTAAGATCAAAACCTCAGGTGATAACACATGTTCATGAGGATGTGGAGAAAGAGGAACACTCCTCCATTGCTGGTGGGATTACAAACTGGTACAACTACTCTGGAAATCAATTTGGAGGTTCTTCCAAAAATTGGAAATGGACCTACCTAAAGAACCAGAAATATCACTCTTGGGAATATACCCCAAAAATGCCCACCATGGCACAGGGACACATGTTCCACTATGTTCATAGCAGCCTCATTTGTGATATCAGAAGCTGGAAACAACCCAGGTGTCCCACAACACAAGAATGGATACAGAAATGTATCATTTACACAATGGAATACTACTCAGCTATTAAGAATGATGACATCCTGAATTTTGCAGGCAAATGGATGGAACTAGAAAATGTCATCTTGTGTGAGGCAACTCAGACCGAAAAGAGCATGCACGGTATATTCTCACTAATAAGTGGATATTAGCCAAGAAAAGAAAAGTACAGAATACCCACAATACAGTCCACAGAACTTCAAAAGGTCAACAAACTGAAGGCCCAAGAGACACCTCAGTTTTACTAGGATGGAGAAGAAAGAGCCATAAGGGAAGATGGAGGAGGGACTGGGAAGGAAAGGGATGAGAGTGGGATAAGAGGGGAACATGATCTGGTAAGTAATGGGGAAAAGGATTTGGAAGCCTTTGAGGGCCAATAGGAAAGAATGTAAGCAGGAGACCTCAAGAGGAAGGAGGTTGAAAGGGCCCTCTAGAATGTACCAGAGATCTGGGAAGTGAGAGACTCTCAGGACTCAAAGGTGGGTACCCTGGAAGAAAGGTCCTATAGTGGGGAGAGGGAACTTATTGAATCCATCTCTAGCATCAAGTGAGGGATGGGGTTGCTATTCCACAGCCAAAGCTCTGACCCATAATGTTTCCTGACTGAAAGAAATGCGAAGACGGAAAAGAGCCTGAGGAAAAGAAGGTCCAGACACTGGTCCAAAGTGCGATCCAGCTCAAGGAGAGGTCCCAAGACCTAACACCATTCCTGAGGCTATGCGGCATTCACAAAAAAGGACCTATCATGACTGCTCTCCAACAAACCCAACAAGCTGAAAGAGTCATATGCAGATATGTGCACCCAACCAATGAAGAGAAGCTGCTGACCCCTCTAGTTGAATTAGCGGAAAGCTGGAAGAAGCTAAGGAGAATGGCAACCCTGTAAGAGGACCAGCAGTCTCAATTTACCTGGACCCCTGAGACCTCTTAGACACTGAATCACCAACCAGGCTTCATACACCAGCTGAGATGAGGCCTCCAACACATATACAGTAGAGGAATCCTGTGTCTGGGTTCAGTCAGAGAAGATGCACCTAACCCTAAAGAGATTCGAGGTCCCAAGAATTTTAGAAGTCTGGTGTGGTGGGTGGGATGGCGGGGAAGAGTTAGAGAAGTGCAGGGGGTGGGGGAAAATGGGGAGAAGGCATGAGATGTGGAACTGTTGTAGAGTGGACCAGGAGGGGAATAAAATCTGCAGTATAAAAATAAATAAATAAATAAATAAATTTTTAAAGTGCTCAAATTCCTTAGTCATTAGGAAAATGTTAATCAAAAGGACCCTCAGATTCTACCTTAAACCAATTAGAATGGCTAGGATCAAAAACTTAGGTGACACTACATTTTGGGGAGGATGCAGAGAAAGCAGAACACTCCTCCACTGCTGGTGGGATTGCAAACTGGTACAATCAGAGATAATTTTAAGCAACTCTTTGGTGTAGTGACTTTCTAGAAATGTTGGAGAGCAATTGATATCATGCTATCTCATATGTCTGAATTAAACGACTTTTTCTATTGGTTTACATGCTTGTTTGTTATTTTATACTACTACTGTTTTGCCTTGAGTAAAAACTACAGATATGAAATATTATGAATTCTTTCAAATTTCTTTGTACTCTAGTTGGTGTGTCTCCTGGGGTTATTTGAGAATTTCATAAAATTTAAGTGTTTTTTTTTTCTTTTGCTCAAAAACAGTAACATAATTTTGATAGGTAGAGCATCATGTGGTCTTGGTTAGTATGAACATTTCAATAATAATTTTTCATCCATTATATTAACACAAATATATTTTCATTTACATATACATACAGATTCTATAACCCTTGTCAAGAGTGTTTGAATGGAGTACTATATGAAAGCTAACATCTGATCCACAATTTTCAGACAAAGGGGAAGCTGAAACTTGCATGGGCTTCTGAAATCTCAAAGTTGAACACCAGTGACACAACTTTTCTGACAAGGTCACATCACATAACCCTTCCTAAACATTCTACCTACTGAGAACCAACATTCACCTATATGAACATATAGGGCCATTCTCATTCAAACCACCATAGCACCATTTGTATCTCTTTCAGCTTCCTATTTTCCTTAATGTACACAAATGTAGATATTGGGTTTTCTGTCCGAAAAACCAATACTTGTCCTTTGCATTGTTTCCTAAGCTTTTCCTCATTTATTTTTGTAGTGGTCTGAATTGTCACTTTATGACTCCCTTATTTATGATATATTTTTTCTTTTCAATCTCTTGGACTAAACATTTAGATTATTTGACTTGGTCCATTTTGCTTCACAGAGGCATGTATTACAGCAAGCTTCTGAGAAAAGGTTCCCTCATAGAGCAAGGAGTTTTGCTCTGTGAGACTCGGATGCACTCCACTCGACATTTAAACTGAAAAGCTTTTAATTATGTGCTTATTATTTTAAACTGTGTTCCTATTATTATGTGTTTACTTATTTATTGTAATAAATTCATGAGCTAATAACAAATAAATGCAATCTTCTAGGCAAGGGAAAAAAACAGTAAAATGTAAAATTGCTTCACATTTTTTTTTCCAAATCTCTCCTAATGGCTCCATTAAAGCAAGCCATCTGGATTCTCACCTTCTTCTCTCACTCAAAGCATTGGGATAGTGCATATCCTATAACACTTGACAATGGTATGAGAGGATGACATGACCCAGAAAAGTAAAAATTGTTGTGAATTATTGTGAAAATGATATTGTGGTTCTCACTGAGACACACAAAATTGTTTGGAGATAGAAGCAGGTGCTGGAATATTCTATAAGACCTACTACAACAATGTATACATGATACTTATTCCTTAGATTTGAGATGAGTAGGCATGCACTATATGTATGTACACTTATTATTTGTGCAACAATTTATATCTGATTAAAATCAATATCCACAGTGTTGTTGAATTTTATATGAAATGTAATAAGCTATAAGCATTATTAAAACTATATACCATTCATTGAAAGCAACAAAATCATATTTAATAAGGGATTATAAATTAATATAAATTAGAAGACAACACTTCCAAATTTGATATTACGAAAGAACAGAAAAGTTTAAATGACAGTCTATTATTTGTTTTTAAAAAATGCACTTTATAGTTAGTTATTTCTACTGTGTAGATGTATTTCCCAGAATTCTTGTGCTTAAAATGTAATCTCTTTTCAAATTATTTTGAAAGGCAGCACATTAAGAGATGAATAGAATGGCAGAGTTCCGGCCTCATAAATGTGTTGATTTTATTACCATGAAGTGTGTTCATTATCTGTGAGTGTAATTTTTCTTTATTTAGTACTTGCACACATATGTTTGTCTCTGTATCCATATCTCAAATGGATATATGTAACATGTGCACACACTAAGAGGTCAGAGACACATTGACATGTATCTTTCTATGTTTCTCTCCACCTTATCTCCTAAGAAAGGGCTGATCATTTGTTCAGAGAGGCAGGCAGCCAGCAAAGTACTTTGATCTTCAGTTTCAAGTCCTCCATCACTGGGGCTTGGGATATGGGCTTTCTCATTACCCTTTTAATCACCTAACCATCTCATCACCATTGACTTCTGCATAAGAGGATGGAGTTGGCTATGCCTATTGTCTCCGTTTCAAACTTATTTTCTCTTTACCTTCTAGCAGGAAGTGACAAAATGAGAGAAGCCTTCCTCACCAGATACAGGTTCCTCAGCCTCTCAGAGAACAGTTCTTGTTGTTGTTGTTGTTGTTGTTGTTGTTGTTGTTGTTGTTGTTGTTGTTTTCTATTCTACGTAAGGTACACAGTTGGATGCACAAAATACACGAAAGAAAATAATTTAACTTAAGGTAAAACATTAACTACTCTGCTGGATATCTAGTAACATTGTGAAAGATTAATATACTTTAGACTTGCTCCCTGGTATAACATTAAAAACAAGTTTATAAAACTCTCGGATCAAGTAATATATGAGAAAACTATACCATGGAGTACTTACTACTCAAAATGCTCAAACATAATGAACCAAAGGCATTGCACATATTAATTCACATAATTTTCACTGTCTGTTAGCTTGCCAAAAAGCAAAGGAAATTTGCCATTACTTATTAAAAAGGATAAATTAAATCTCAACTTATGACTGAATAGAATGCATTTCTAAATGACTTTTATAGTGATCCCTTAGGATAATCCTTATTTTAAATCCAGTTTTGTTATGATCATTATATAAGAGCCCAAATGCTTCAAAAAAGATTATTACTGAATTAAGTAGTGAACGAGAGAAAGAAAAATCTGAGGAAGGAGCTGAGTCAGGATAAGAAAGATGAGAGTCAGTCCCAAACAAAGATACAGAAGAAATTAGCAGTTCACAGAAGCAGGACTTAAGGAGCTGAAAAAGAGAAAGAGAAGGAAGTCTCAGGAGAATAGAGGAAGCAACACCATGGAAGGGCTCTGCAGCCCCTTAAGGGAAGGGGCTAAAGGAATCCCCATCATAAGCAGAAGCCAGAGGGTAGTGGAGAAAAAAGACAGCAAGTCCAAACCCTGTCCAGCCTCTCAGTTCTAGAAAAGCTGAAAATCAGTTACAGATTTGGCTGAGATTGTGACTCCTCTGAGAAAGAGACAGCAATAAAACACAATTCCATTTTACTACCTTTCTTGGCTCAGGAGTCTGTAGCTAGGTGCCATCTAGAAAGGGAAGCTGCTATTTAAAACAGCTGCCCTGGAAACCTGGAATGTACAACAGTCACGGGCCAGGATCTTGAACTTCACGTGCCATAGTCCAAAGGTTAAAGAGGCACATAAGGTAGTCATAGAATGGAAGGATTATGGTCTGACTGTGTCATCAATGCCTGTCTCTGTGTTCAAAGTGCTAGAATCCAGTAGGTATTCAACCATGAGGCTGGAGGTCTCCAGTGGTTTTCAGGAGCCACTGGTATTCTGAACAAGTGGGCTGCAAGGGCCAGTGAAGGAATGGACTTGCCAATGAGAGTGAGAGCCGAAAGGCAAAGCACAAAGTCTTCCTTCTTCCAGAAGGATGGCCCAGATTTAAGGTTATCTTCCTACCTCAAAATATCTATATTTAAAATATGTCTTTATGTCTGTGATCTATTCTTCCCCAGGAGGGATATTTACGTGAGTCATCTGTACTGCTACCCGAGGTGAATTTCTAGGTCCATATTGTCATTAACTGCTGTGACTGTGCCCACGTCCTACTGTGACCAGGATCTGTGTTGATGTCCATGGTCTGGGTTAGTCTTGAAAGCCACATGGATATCCACGGTCTTTGTAGCCTAAAGCCTAAAGCCATGTTAATGGCTGCTTGCTGTGCTGCCTCCAGTTGACATATTGGTGTGAGTATCCTGTGCCAATACTTAGTCATTGGTGATGTTCAGGGTCATGGCCTCTTCAAAGGCCATGTCTGAATCTGTGGTCCTACTGCAGCAGGAGGCCTAAATAGGTCTGTGCTGTTCCCTGAAACCATGTGGAAGCCATGCTCCCTTTGACTCTAGAGATCAAGAAAGCTATATTCTCAGTGATATCAATGACTACAGATACACAATTGAGAAAGATGGACATGGAGGACTTCATTGACAACTCTTATCATTGCTTCAAACCTCACACACCAATAAAGTAGCAGCATAAACACCACAAATGCTGTTCAAAGTGTGATAAGAAGGCAGAAGTTAGCTCTATAAAATGGATGGCTTCCACACTTCTGGCAAAGGTGCAAGAGGGAAATGATCCATATCTATTTAAGGTGCAGGCCATTGAGAGCTTGACCATGCTCTCGTGAGCAATAGATAACACAAATTTGGCTTGCTTGTTGTAGTTTTGTAATTGTTGTTGTTGTTATTGGGAGGAAGGCCCAAGGGTAAGGAGGGAGACATATGGATTGAGAAATGAGTGTGATCAGGGTACCTGATGTAAAATCCCCAAAGAATCAATAAAAAATGTTTATGTTTAAAAAATGAAAGAAATAAAAATTCCTCTCAGGTGTATCCAGCCCCTTGAGTTGTAGTTAATTCCATATGTATTCATATTGACACCAAGAGTAGCTATCAGCTATCCTTTATCCCCGTATCTATGTCCTGATTTTATCACCTGAGAATAACTTTGGAACAAGGTAGTCCTGAACGTGATGTCAGAGATAGGATCAATCACTAATATCTATGGACCCTGAATTTTACTCTTGAGAACTGTGAATCACTGAAAGATTCACAGTTTCATCCCTGTATCAGGGTGCTAAATGCTTACCAGGACATGAGAACGTGGGATCCTGTCCTTTCTGCATATATATGCTCATGTGGTGATTGCTTCCACCAGTCCGCAAAACAGATTGGATATATATCCAACTGTATTATCATCTGCCTAGTGATGTTCATATTCTGGACTGTCAGTATAGTAGACTCTATCTGGCCCACAAGCTGCACTGCTTTGTGTGTCGAGCAGAGGCTTCTGGAAAAACAGCAAACAACCAATCAATGCAAACAATAGCCAACAAGGTTAAAGAAGTACTAAATTAATAAATTCCAAATAGATTGGCCCAGAAAAGAAGTTCATCCTATCTCATAATAGTCAAAACACCAAATACATAAAACAAAGAAAGAATATTAAAAGCAGTAAGGGAAAAAGGTCAAGTAAGATATAAAGACAGACATATCAGAGTTATACCAGACCTAAAAGTTCTGTACAACAAGAATATCAAATCTTTGAAGAAAGAAATTGAGGAAGATCTCAGAAGATGGAAAGTTCTCCCAAGCTCATGGATTGGCAGGATTAATATAGTAAAAATGGCCAGCTTGCCAAAAGCAATCTACAGATTCAATGCAATCCCCATCAAAATTCCAACTCAACTCTTCACAGAGTTATAAAAAGCAATTTGCAAATTTATTTGTTATAACAAAAAAATCCAGGATTAAAAAAACTATCCTCAAAAATAAAAGAACTTCTAGGGGAATCACCATCTCTGACCCAAAGCAGTATTACAGAGCAATAGTGATAAAAACTGTATGATGTTGGTACAGAGACAGGCAGATAAATCAGTGGAATAGAACTGAAAACCCAAAAATGAACCCACGCATCTATGGTTACTTGATCTTTTGCAGAGGAACTAAAATGATCCAGGAAAAAGACAGCATTTTCAACAAATGGTGCTGGTCCGTTGGTCAACATGTAGAAGTATGCAAATTGATCCATTCTTATTGACTTTTACAAGGCTCATATCCAAGTGGATCAAGAACCTCCACATAAAACCAGATACACTGAAACTAATAGAAGAAAACGTGAGGAAGTGTCTTGAACACATGGGCACAGGGAAAAAATTCCTGAACTGAACACCGACGGTTTATGCTCTATGATCAACAATAGAGAAATGGGACTTCAGAAAATTTTGAAAATTCTGTAGGGCAACGGACACTCTCCATAGAACAAAAGAGCAACCAACAGATAGGAAAAAGATCTTTACCAATCCTAAATCCTATAGAAGACTAATATTCAATATGTACAAAGAACTCAAGAAGTTAGACTCCAGAGAATCAATTAACTCTTTTTAAAAATGGGCTGCAGAGCTAAACAAAGAATTCTCAACTCATCAGTTGAAAATTTAGAATGGTTGAGAAGCATCGAAAGAAATGTTCAATATCCTTAGTTATCAGGGAAATGCAAATCAAAACAACCCTGAGATTCCACCTCACACCAGGTACAATGGCTAAGATCAAAAATTCAGGTGACCACAGACACTAGCGAGGATGTGGAGAATGAGGACCACTCCACCGTTTTTTGTGGGATTGCAAGATGATATAAGCACTCTGGAAATCAGTCTTGTGGTTCCTCAGAAAATTGGAAATAGTTCTTCCTAAAGACCCAGAAATATCACTCTTGGGAATATACTCAAAAGATGCTCAAACACATAACAAGAACACATGCTCCACTATGATCATACCAGACTTATTTATTATAGCCAGAAGCTGGAAAAAAACTCAGATGTCCTTCAACAGAAGAATGAATACAGAAAATGTGGTACATTTACACAATGGAGTACTACTCAGCTATTAAAAAAATGACTTCATGAAATTCTAGAAAATATCATCCTGAGTGAGGTAACCAAACACATATGATATGTACTCTGTGATAAGTGGATATTAGCATAAAAGCTGAGAATACCCAAGATACAATGTACAGACCCTATGAAGCTCAAGAAGAAAGACAAAATAGTAGATGCTTTAGTACTTCTTAGAAGGTAGAACAAAATATTCCTGGGAGGAAATATGGAGACAAAGTGTGGAGCAGAGACTGAAAGAAAGACTGTCCAGAGACTGCCACACATAGGGATTCATGCCACATCCACTCACCAGGGTTTCTGTCACTACTGGGGATGATAAGAAGTGTGTGCTGACAGGAGCCTGATATAGCTATCTCCTGAGAGGCTATGCCAGAGCCTTAGGAATGTCAAGGAGGATGCTCGCAGCCAACCACTGGATTGAGCACAAGGTCCCGAATGAAGAAGTTAGACAAAGGACTAAGGTAGCTGAGGGTGTTTGTAACCTCATAGGAAGAGCAACAATATCAACCAACCAAATGCTCCAGAGCTCCCCGGGACTAAACCACCAACCAAAAAATACACATGGAGTGACCCATGGTCTCAACTGCATATATAGCAGAAGATGGTCCTTGTTGGGCATTAAAGGGAGGAGAGGCCCTTGGTATTGTGAAGGCTGGATGCCCTATTGTAGGGGAATGCCAGGGCAGGGAGGCAGGGGAGAGAGAGGGCAGATGGGTAGGAGAGCACGCTCACGTAGGCAGGTGGTGGGGAGATGGGATGGGGGGTTTCCTGAGGGGAAAATAGGAAAGGGAATAACATTTGAATTGTAAATAAAGAAAATATCCAATAAAAGAAAAGAAAAAAGAAAAAAGAAAAAAGAAATTAATAAACTTTTTTTAATACAGTGCTAACTCTGAGTAGTGATTCAATTCATATAAAAGATGTGATATAGCTGATAGGGAAAAAATGCATAGCTACCTCTTTCTCCCAGAAGCATGTCCCTCCAAGAGACAATCTCAACTAAAGAAGGAAATGATGAAAGTCAGTTCACCAAATAAATGTAATCCAGAAAGCATGCAGGAAATAGTCATTGTTATAATTGATAAGATGAACTTTCAGATAAGGTTATCCAGAAAATAAATTATCCACTGATAAGAGGTTGTATGATTCAACAATAAGACACGAAATGGTATATAAGACAAATATGAACATGTATAAATGGACAGATTGGTCTTAATACTATAAAAGTGGGTGGTGTCAACACCCAATTCTCATTAGTAGTTCAATTCAGGCAAAAAGTCAATTAAAAAGTGTATCTTTATTATTGATTACATGGTTTTAACAGAACTTCTCCTAATTACTGCAGTGTTTACATATATCTCACCAGCTCATGGAACTTTCTTTTAAATAAACCACATTTTCGGACCCAAAAGAAGTCTTAAACACACAAAATAAGAGAAACTATCCTTTATGTTATCTTAAGATAGAAGAATAAATCAAGAAACCAATGGCAAGAGAAGCAATTAAATCTATAAAAAATATTTGAAATTAAATATTTCATGAATAGACATGAATAGACACAGGGTCATAGCAAAAACCATAAAACAATCAGGATAAAAGTGAGGGAGCTGGAGAGAATGACCTGTAGCAAAGAGTACTGCTTGCTCTTGAAAGGATTTAAGTTCAATTCTGAGCACCTGAAAAACAGTTTGCAATGGCCTGTAACTCCATTCCCAGGCAATCTGTCTCTTCTAACATCCATGAACACTTGCATGTACATTGAGTGTAAAGAAACATACATGCAAAACACTCATACATATAAAAATAAGTACATATAAAAATGAAAGCACAACTTTTTGTACACTTGAAGGTACACTAGAAGAAGTCCCACAAGAAAAGTTGGTAATTCTGTATACTATTAGCAGTGATACATCAGTCAGGTCTCAAATTTAGCAATATAAAAATTGCCAAAAAAGAATTAAGGTAATTTAATCTCATTAGTTTTAAAACTATCCAAGAAGAAATCTAATATAAGAAGTAAAAGATCTCTATACTGCAAACTTAGAAGCTATGAAGAGAAAACCCAAAAATACTAAACAGTTCAAGGACCCTGAATACTAATGAATGCACAGAGTTCCAGTCATGGAAATGTCACATAACAGAGAGCATTTTACAGACTCAGTTCCTATCATAGACCCAATGACTCTCTTTAGCAGATCTATAAAAATATATTTTGAAGACAGAACAGTCAAACTAGACTGAAAGAATAATGCTTGCAGGGGTTTCACAAAGCCAGTTCTGAAGTTGTACTACAAAGATGGTCTTTTTGGAGTAAGTTAGGAGGACCAGAAAGAGGGAAGATGATAGATGGGGTATTGGGGTGGTACAGATTTGTGCCAGGTGCAATGATACATGTGTATCAAAAAATTATAACTAAACCAAGGGTCTTGCATGATGAAAATGATTATAAATCATGAGGACATATGATGATTTGTTGCCTATATCTAGCACAAATTATGTAACAAGTCAGAAATGAACCAGTGTCTAGGATAAAAATGATGATGCAGAAATATCTATGTTTGGAGGAGAATTTAGTGTACTCAACTCAGTGAGCAGGGCTGAATCTGGACTAAGATAGTCAGCCAAATATAGTATCTACTTGGTACAAACTGGTATGCCTTTGAAAATCAAAGCTTAGCCTTAGCTCAGATATTCTAAGTAGCAACATTTTATCAAGTTTTCCTTAACATTGACAAAAGGATAACTTCTAGAAATCCAAGGTCAAAGTAGCAAAATACTAAGCAGATACATGAGTGGTTGCCTTGTGAACAACTTCTGACTAGCCAATGCAATCATCCGTTTTATAACTCTCCAAAGTGGAATTTTAGTTTACGCAATCAAAGAAACTAAATGTATATTAAATTTAAAAGGTAGGAATAAAAAGTGTTAGAGATATATAGAATATTACATTATTAATTTAAAAAGCATGAGGATCACTATTGCAAAAATTGAAGTGAAACATAAAATTACACAGTAGTTACATATCCATGTTATGATATATTACCCATAACCATCATTTTTCAAGTTATATACATACACAAACACATGAAACTCCATGAAAGATATTGTTAACAGTTCCAAATTTAAATCTTGTCAATATTGAAAATAATAAAAGATCAGTCACTAGTAATCTTTCTCCAGTGATATCTGGATTGTTTAAATAAGTTACCAGTAAGAAAAAGACATAGGTATTGCACTAAATCTATGATAACAAAGACATCAAGTTTCAGATAATCTTGTCAGACTTCTCCTATTATTTGTTTAATTGAAATTTTATTTGATACTTTTCCTCTTTTCTATATTCATTGAGGGATCAGGAAATGCATTGTGCTGTATATCTGGAATAAGACATCAGGTGCCTTTTTTAGAAAGTGACAACACAGATTAAAAAAATAAAGATGATGAGAGAAAAAGCACAGGTGACAGGGAAGGGGCATAAAACCCAGACCCATTTCCTCCCCATTTTATGAAGTCCTCAGCTGTAGTCTGTCTGAGATTTCAAAAAATGTGTATCACTGACTAGAGTGCCGTGTATGAGGAGAAGATCTGCCCATGTCAAATCAACAAAGCATCCTACAGGGTTGAATTTTAGTATTACAACATCAGGTCAAGTGTTACAACTGAGAAATGAAACATAACACTTAAAATTCAAATGTCGCTGAGATAAAATGCGAGCACAATTACGCTAAAATTAATATTATTCATTTTTAGTCTCGTGGCCCGTGGGTAAAATCTTGCCTAGATACTCTAATCATTACAGAAGATAAAAATTCGTAAAGTTCCCCAAATCTACTAAGAGGAACAGAAGAACAGATGGGATGAAATATCTCTAAATTTATGCTTCATAAAATGTATAAATTAAAAGTAAAATTCTGTAAAGTAGATATTTAGGACAATAAGCCCTCCTGCTACCTAAATACTTAGCTAAAAGAGCTCAGAAAAAAATGGAGCAAATGGGAGTATTTACAATTTTCCTAAATTACCGTACTTCTCACCATGGACAAATGAATTTCAAGGTATTCTATGCTTTATTGATATAGTGTTTTAGAGTGTTCTACACAGTCAGGACAATAAATGCTATCCATATAACATTCTAAGCAAGCCCAAATTAGTACCTCTTAAGTAAGTCCTCCTTTCTGCACTGACAACTTAATGGCTCTGCCACAAAGACTCACTTTTCAGAACAAAGCTAGAAAAACACCAAGTGTCTCAGAAAACCCCAAATGTTAATATAAAATGCAAATATTAACATCATGATTCTGTATACAAATTCTATCAAGAAAAAAAGGTGTTTCATACTAAGATGACAATAGTTTATATTTACAGAAGCACTTCAAGAGACAAGTGACCAAACAACAACAAAAAACCCACTGTTTCTATTCACCCTGTTTAACAAGGTCTTATCTTTTGGGATAGAATTATCAATGCATTAAAATGTTGTCTGGAGCTAGAAAAATTGTTTAGTTTTCAATACTTTGGGGTAAGCGAAATTCTAGAATTTTTAATAGGCGAAGATTTGCATTTAGATTGAATAGCATGAACTTACAGTCTGGGATCACACCACTCTAGAAGGGTGAGAAAGTAAATGTATCTCAAAGTCGGATTGAGCTACATAGTGACTGTCTCTAAAAAGTAAATAATAATTACCAGACATGAATCTTTCTTTGTTCCAGAATTCCTAGATACTCTACAGTACACTGCCTTTTCTTGGGAAATTGATATATATTTTAGCTGCCAATACATCCCAATTCTGTATCCTGGTAAAACAGCCTAAATTGAACTCTCAAAGATTTACTTAACTTACACTTTTAAAAACTACTGTTATAATTGTAAGGATTACTTAGGTTTGTAGTTGGCACATTTGCAAAAGCCAGTGCCAGTTCAGGGAGAGAAATTTACAGGAGAGGTGTCGATTATGAGTTGTATATTTCTATTTTGGGAAGCCATACAATAGTAAATGTGGTGACATTAGGAAAGGAAAATGGCCCTTTTGAATTTTGGAAATAATCTTAGTGATCAAAGTCACTTGATGGAGTCAATTATCTTCTGTGAAACCAGTGAGACAGTAGCAAGTCTGAGACTGTCCTTGTCTGTTTCACGTTCTTGCATAAACCCTAATCAAATGAGTCTTATAAACACGGACATTCCTTTGAGGCAGAATGCGGGTCTTCTTATCTAAGGTTTCATCTTTCCTTTTCCCCCTCTTCATTTCTTTCCTTCCTTTATTTCAAACTTCCCTTTTTTCATTTAATTTTCTCCTGCTCCAGCACCACTCCTTCCTCCTCCTTGGATGTATAATTTTCATTCAGGTATTTTCTGCACATTGGAGAGGCACTGCTGTTACCAATGTTTCCCATCACACCCAACTTCTGTGTGGGTTCTAGGTCATTCAAGTCCTCAGATCTTTGGAGTGACTACTTCAATAATCAATCTATTTCTTCAGCCTTAGATTCTTTTTCTTGTCTATAAGTGCCTTGTGGATTTTCTTAGCAGGCTCATAAGCCAAGTGTCTGCTGAGAAAAGTAGGGACAGTGTTGAGGAAATGGGTCATCTGACCTCAGCTCTCCTTACAAACAGCTAACATGTGAATAAGGCTATGATGGACCATTATGAACAAATCACCCTTACTTGGGTGCTGTGGAAATAGGCAGAATAGGGCAGCTGAGTTTTATAGAGTTCTGACTTAGACCATGAGTAAAAAGTAATGATCCTGGCTTTAAATCACTAAATTTGAAGTGGTTGGTTTTGAAACAGTGACACAGAACATAAGCTACTCTTTTGAACTGATGAACTGCTCATCTTTTAACTGACTGAACTAGCTCTACAGCACCATAACAATGATAAGTGAACTTGCTGCTTTAACATAATGCACATCAACTACAGTTTTTGTGGGTCAAGAGTCTTAGAATAGAACAGCTGAGTCCATTTTCTGTATCTCATAAAGCCATAAGCAAGGTGTCATCAGAATGTTGAACTCATTTGAAAGTCAGTTGCAGAAGTTCTCTCCTCTCTCTCTCCCTCATCCGTTCTCTCACTCTTAACCCACCACCCCCATGCATTGTGTGTGTGTGTGTGTGTGTGTGTGTGTGTGTGTCTGTGCATGTGTACATGTGTGTATACATGAGGTCATGTGCCATGGGACATATGTGCAAGAAGATGGAGATGTTAATCAAAATGTTGATCAAAATCTTGCATCTTGTTTTAGGCAGAGTCTCTAACTTTTTCTGTCACTTACATCCTGCTGGACTGAAGAAGAGATTCTTGGCATTTTGCTCTACTTCCCATCTTTCCACAGAACAGTTGTTATAGGCATAATTCCCTGTCTCTTTTTTCTTTTTATATGGGTTCTTCTGTGCATGAAACATGCATTACTCACTGAGTCAGGTCTGCAGCCTATTGGAAGGAACTTTCCTTAAGCTCATATGAATTTGGAAAGATTATTTGTGGAAATTCAGAATTTCAGCAGGTTTGGGCTTTTCGTTGGCTATAGGCAGAAACTCACCCCCAGCTTTTCTCATTTAGATCTTGTCTTCCATCTGCTTTGTAAAGACATCCAGGTAATAGTAATGCATCGTGATACACTTTGTTTGGATAGTTAGGTAGGCAGGGTCACATGCAGCCATAATTTCATATCTTCCATGTTCCATTGGTTAAGAACAAGTAGCAGTTTCTGTTGGTACACAGGAGCAAGAATCAAGCAAATTATCAACAAAAGTCCTGGGAAGATAAAAGCCTTCACAGGTCTTTTTTAGAGTGCCTTTCTCATCTCCTTTTATATCTTTATTGACATGATACAAGACATTGCAAAGCTTTCAGACAATGCTTATTTGATGATAGAGCTGCTAGTGATTACCGTAAATGACACAGGCACTGAGACTGCTGTCCAGCCACAAGAGGCAGATAAGGGTGCTTAGGTATTTCCAGGTCAGTAGTTAGTTCTGATACCATACCATGAGTCTGAGTGGCTTTCAATGCATGCATTATGAATTTACTTGACGACTTAAGATGTTCAAGTATTCGCAAGAATTAGATTTGTCTTTTGATTGAGGAGTCTGTGAAGAACTTAAGTACATACCATAATTCAAGTCTTCTAAAGAATCTAAAAATTTGGTATGAAAGTTAAAGAAACATTTGAAACTGAAGGAGTGGCAATCCAGAGCCTGTCCTACCTGGGGATCCAGTTGAGATATATATGGCGACCAAAACTAGATAATATTGATGAACACAAGAAGTGCATGCTGACAGGAGCCTGATATAGCCATCTCCTGAGAGGTTCACCCAGAGCGTGACAAATACAAAGGCGAATACTAGCAGCAAATCATTGAACTGAGAACAGGAACCATGTATGAGGAGTTAGAGAATGGATTGAAGGAGCTTAAGGGGCTTGTAACCCATAAAAACAACAATACAATCAACCAGAGCACCCGGGGACTAAACCACTACCCAAAGGGTACACATGGACAAACCCATGGCTCCAGCTGCCTCTGTAGCAGAGGAAAGCCTTGTTGGGCACCAATGGGAGAAGAAGTATTTGGTCCTGCCAAGGCTGGATCCCCCAGTGTAGGGGAAATGTCTGGGAGGAGAGGTGAGAAGGGGGAGTGGTTGGGGAGGGGTAATACCCTTAGAGAAAAAGAGGGAGGGGGATGGGATAAGGGGCTTATGAACGGGAAACCGGGAAAGGGAATAACATTTGAAATATAAATAAAAAATATCCAGTAAGAAATTCCCCAAAAAAGAAATTTACTAAATTCTCAAGAGAATGAAATGAAATAGATATATAGAACTTTCATAAAGCTGGTTAAGAATGTGTAGTAAGAATTATCACTTGCAAAATATTGAAATGGGAGAGATTCTTAGGTTTTGCAGAATCTGGACATGCTGATTCTGCAAAACCTAAGAATGTTCTTTGCATAATCATATTTTTTTCTCTCGGTTCATTATTCCTGGAATAACTTGAAGATATGCCCATCACTGGTGCTGATAATTTGCTTGATTGTCTTTCCAGAATGCCTCCATAAGCAGTGGAACATGGGACATGGGAAGTGATGGTTGCATGTGACCATGTGTACATGACATGCAGCCATGTGACAAACTCACTTGGGTCTGAGTGTCTAGACCTGGCAGTGAGTAGGACAGTGTGCACACTCTGTATACCTCTTTTTTTTAACCTATACTTATTTTATGTGTATACAATTTTCCTAAATGTACATTTTGCCCTTTGCATGTGCAGAATCTGCAGAGGCAAAAAGAGAATGTCAGATCCTTGGGACTGGAATCACAGACAGTTGTAAACGGAGTGCTAGGAGTTGAACCACGTCTCTGCAGGGTTCTTCTGCACTCTTGGGAAGAGGCCCTTAACCTCTGACCTGCCTCTTCAGCCACACAATATATCTATTGAGAACTAACAAAGACGGTTTGCAACAAAATAACACCCATGGTGTAGTTTTTTGTTTAGGAATATCAAACAAGTGTATAGAAAAAAACTAAATGTTTATCTTTGTGGATATACTCTTTTAAAAAACTGTTTCTGTATGGACATGCCACAATTCAACTTCCCTTAATATTTTCTAATGCCCATTGCTAAGTACAAATTTCAGTACCACATTGACTTTAATCACTGCTTTGTCACCACCAGGAAAAAAAAATAAGTATCTCATACCATTTCATGTAATAAAATAAATGGATTTTAACTAAAAAAGTCTACTATGATTGTTGGATGACATTTTCTAAGTACCACAGTCTAAGTGGCTTCCTTTGGCTTGAAACTGAAAATGAAATATAACCTTAAATTCATTCACCAGAGAATTTTAAATTGACAAAACAGCATGGTTACAGTTTCACACTAAAACGGTGCTCACAATTACATTATATATTATGAATAAAACTTGGTCTTATTGGCTTTATGACTATACTCAATTTACCATGTACAATCTTAAGTGAGTTTACAATATAATTTAAATATGCATAAAATGTATTATTTTATCCAAGGGGCCCCCTGAACCAGATACATTGTTTTGTTCAAAGGCCATCCCAGTGAAGGATGTGTCATTGCATGTATACCTATAATTTCCGCACATTGTCCAAAGATAGAATCTTTAACGTGAGGGTATTTGAAAGCAACCTAGGAAAACAAACAATTCTAATAATGATGCTAAACTCGATAGGTCATTTTATTCACTTTAAAGTCTGCTAACAAAAGGGATGCTTCTTGGGCCTGGGGATGGGCTGACATCAAACCTTTCAGTTCTTCATTAATCGGAAAAACTTAAAGGTGTCTGAAAAGCTTCCAAGGTGTGCAGCGTGAGTCACTTACCTAAGGAGAGTACAGATTCCATTTACAGTTTTCCGTCTTTGTCATTTTCATTAACTGTGAAAGCAATTTCGATAACAATGGAGAGGAGAGAAGGAGTGGGCTAGTACTGTCTTTTATAACTTAAACACATAGCTTAAAATATCCTAAACACAGGAGCAGAAAGTGGTTGAACGCACAAAAGACTATGAATATGAATGCCAATCACGGATTTGAAGCAGCAGGCAAGTGTCTAACTACACAGCTATGCAAATCTCTGTTCGGTGCACTATGTAAGCCCTGCTCTCCCCTACCATAGTAAGTACAGAGAAGCCACTGAGAGGTCAATTAAAGTTAAATAACTAAGCCCCAGCCCAGCACTTTTAAGGAATCAGGGTTATAGTTTACAACATATTAAAAGCAGTTCATTAAACAATTTAGAGAAATGGCTTGGAGTTTTGTTGGTAGCTATTAGTAACACTGACTGTGAAAGCAGCTGCTTGATTTAATTGGTAAACACTTGTTCTTTTCATTTCTAAGCAAAATTAGCACCTACACTCTTGCCAATGAATTAGGCATTGTCCCTGTTCTGAAAAAAAGCACCACTAACCACTGACTGTAAGTTTAAGAGACAACCTCCTCACTTGCTTCCTCTTATTCACGTGTCTCTATGAATCTTGGAAAATACAAGAAACTAATATGGACTTGATATAGGAAACTTCTCCATAAATGTCTCAGGGTCTTGATATTATGAACATGCTCATGATATATTGGACACCCAGCTATTAGGTTGAATGGCGTGTCATCATGCATAACTGTGCAGATTTTCTGGATAATATATGTGTAGAATTGATTTTGCAAACATAGAAGACTTAACTTTCTTTATATGGATTTCTTAACTTTTATCTCTTAGGAAGTTTAGTAGAGTAAGAAAACACTGGTTATGTGTGCTTTGCAGTTTTGCACACAGACAAAGTAATAAACATACTGACACACATACACACACATTTGGAATACAAATTTAACCTAATAAATGAGAAATATGTGAACACAATTAACAGAAACTGGTTAAATATTTAACATCCAGATTTCTCTACCTGTATTGAACTTTCCTCCTAGACCAAGCCAATGCTTCAATTAGCAACCTGCAGAAAGATTTCCTTAACACAGTGTTGAAATGAAGGAGACAAATCAGAACTTAATGGGGATGGTGGAAATTAAGCTCTATCATAGTGCAAAGAGACCATAATTCAATATATATCCCATAACAATTCTAACATTAAAGGTAAATCATGAATAATTATGTTGAATTTTATAAAGGAAAAATATTTTATACATTTCCTTTCTCCTTGACTACTCAGTTAATCCATGTTAGTAGTTTGCTTTCCATTCCATCAGACAACTGAGACAAAGGTGAGAATTTAATCAATCTTCTCAGATATCGGTATGGATTTGGGTTTTTTGTTCTTTGGGTAATCAATAAGTTACTAATAATATTTTTGTAGGATCTTGGGCATGTGATGATGCCCTAACACTAACCTAGCTGGAGTCCCATGGTTAATGGTTTCATTTTTCCTCTCTACATACATAATGTCTCTTAGCAGGATTTAGTCCATGTGTCTTTCCCATAACCACTAATATGTTACAAGGTAGACACATGCATGTTGGTTCTTTGAAGTAAAGATTCTAATATGCATCATACGATCACAACTTATTTCTACTTAGTTGCTTCTGAGGATTAAAACCAGAGCCGTGCTTTTCCTATTGGTTTTTATTGATCAATGTCCCCAAGACTTGATTTTTAAACTTTTTCTTCTAACATTGGGATCTTGCTCAATTTTTGAGGAGGGCTATAATTTTGCAATCCTTTTCTCAGTCTATTGGATGCCTAAGTTAACAGCCACTCTCCAGCCCCATCTCTAAACCGATGACTGATGATTTACTAAACATCATGCTTTTCGCAAGTTCCTCAGTATTTGAGTAGACCATTTCTTCTAGTGGTCTAATATTTTTCCAGGCCATTCTTTCATTTTTAGATTTTAATATACATTTATATCCTGACCACAATTTCCCCTCCCTCTTCTCCTGCTAACCTCTCTGTTAACCTCATCTTGTCCCTCCATTCCTATTCAGTCCTGCTACATTTTTATAAAGAGAAGTTCAGTCTCCCATGGATATCAACCAAAAATGGTATATCAAAGTGCAATAATACTGGGCACCTTCACTCTTACTGAGGCTGGACAAGGCTATTCAAAATGAGGAAGAATTTCTGAGTTCTTTGTATATTTTAGATATTAGCCCTCTATCAGATATAGGATTGGTAAAGATCTTTTCCCAAACTGTTGGTTGCTGTTTTGTCCTATTAACAGTGTCCTTTGACTTACAGAAGCTTTGCAATTTGATGAGGTCCCATTTGTTGATTCTTGACCTTAAGAGTATAAGCCACTGGTGTTCCGCTGAGGAAATTTTTCCCTGTGCCTGTGCATGTGAGGTACTTGTTCATTTTCTCTTCTATTAGTTTGCATGTATCTGGTTTTACGTGGAGGTCCAAAATCCACTTGGGCTTGACTTTTGTACAAGGTGATAAGAATGGATCAATTTGCATTCTTCTGAGTGCTGACTGCCAGTTGAACCAGCACCTTTTGTAGAAATTACTGTCTTTTTTCCACTGGATAGCTTTAGCTTCTTTGTCAAAGATTTAGTGACCATAGAAGTTAGACACCTAAGAATCAAATAACCCTTTAAAAAATGGGCTACAGAGCTAAATGAAGAATTCTCAACTGAGAAATATTGAATGGCTGAGAAGCACCTAGGGAAATGTTCAACCTCCCTAATGATCAGGGAAATGCAAATCAAAACAACTCTAAGATTCCATTTCACACCAGTCAGACTGGCTAAGATCAAAAACTCAGGTGACAGCAGATGCTGGCAAGAATGTGGAAAAAGAGGTAAACTCTTCCATTGTTGGTGGGATTGAAAGCTGGTACAACCACTCTGGAAGTCAGTCTGGCAGTTTCTCAGAAAATTAGACATAGTACTATAGGACCCAGCTATACCACTCCTGGACATATACCCAAAAGATGCTCCAACATAAAACAAGAGCACATGCTTTACTATGTTCAGAGCAGTCTTATTTATATTAACCAGAAGCTGGAAAGAACCCAGATGTCCTTCAACAGAGGAATAGATGCAGAAAATGTGGTAAATTTATACAATGGAATGCTACTCAGCTATTAAAAACAATGACTACATGAAATTCTTAAGCAAATAGATGGAACTTGAAAGTATCATCCTGAGTGAGGTAACCCAATCAACAACAACAACAACAACAACAACAAAAATACACTCGGTATACACTCACTGATAAGTGGCTATTAGCCCAAATGCTTGAATTACCCTAGATGCCTAGAACAAATGAAACTCAAGACGGATGATCAAAATGTGAATGCTTCACTCCTTCTTTAAAAGGGGAACAAGAGTACCCTTGGCAGGGAATAGAGAGGCAAAGATTAAAACAGACACAGAAGGAACACCCATTCAGAGCCTGCCCCACATGTGTGGCCCATACATATACAGCCATCCAATTAGACAAGATGGATGAAGCAAAGAAGTGCAGGCAGACAGGAGCCGGATGTAGATCGCTCCTGAGAGACACAGCCAGAATACAGCAAATACAGAGGCGAATGCCAGCAGCAAACCACTGAACTGAGAATAGGACCCCCGTTGAAGGAATCAGAGAAAGAACTGGAAGAGCTTGAAGGGGCTCGAGACCCCATATGTACAGGAATGCCAAGCAACCAGAGCTTCCAGGGACTAAGCCACTACCTAAAGACTATACATGGTCTGACCCTGGACTCTGACCTCATAGGTAGCAATGAATATCCTAGTAAGAGCACCAGTGGAAGGGGAAGCCCTGGGTCCTGATAAGACTGAACCCCCAGTGAACTAGATTGTTGGGGGGAGGGTGGTAATGGGGGGTGGATGGGGAGGGGAACACCCATAAAGAAGGGGAGGGGGAGAGGGGGATGTTTGCCCGGAAACCGGGAAAGGGAATAACACACAAAATGTATATAAGAAATACTCAAGTTAATAAAAAAAAAAGAAAGAAAGAAAGAAAGAAAGTGCATGCGGACAGGAGCCTGATATAGCTGTTTGCTGAGAGACTCTGCCAGAGGCTTATAAATACAGATGCGTGCTTGCAGCCAATCATTAAAATGAGAACAGCGTCCCCAAAGAAGGAGTAAGAGAAATAACTGTACCAACCAGATCCCCCTCCCCCACAGAACTCCCAGAGAGAGCTCTAAACACCATTCCAAGAGAACACAAGGGTGGACCTATGGCTTCATCTGCATAAGAAGCAGAAGATGGCCTTGTCAGGCATCAGTGAGAAGAGAGGTCTTTGGTCCTGTCAAGGCTTGATGGCCCAGTATAGGGGAATGTCAGGGCGGAAAGGTGGGAGGGAGTGGGTGAGTGCGTGAGGGAGCGCCCTCACAGAAGCTGGGGTGAGAAGGGGGGAGGGGGAGGATACTGTATTTCAAGAGGGTAGACCAAGAAATGGGATAACGTTTAAAATGTTAAAAATGCAATTGAAAATAAATAAATAAATAAATAAATAAATAAATAAATAAATAAATAAAATGAGGAAAAGTATCCCAAAGCAGGCAAAAATCTCAGTAACAGCCTCTGCTCCTGCTGTTAGCAGTACCACAGGAAGACTAAGCTAAACTGTAGCATATACGCATAGGGTCTAGCTTAGTCAGTGTAGGCTGGGTAGTTGTCAGTTCAGTCTCTGTGAGCCCCTAAGTGCTCAGGTTAGTTGATTATATGGGTTGTCTGTGGTGTCTTCTAACTATCCGATGTTTCTTGCTGTCTCTGAAAGGTTTTCTGGAACTCCACCTAATGTTTGACTGTGGTTCTCTCAATCTGTTTCCAACAGTTGCTAGATGAAGCCTTTCTGGCGACAACTGAGATAGGCATCAATCTATGACTATAATAGAGTATCATTAGGCATTTAGGCATCAATTCATTTCTTCCTTCCTTCCTTCCTTCCTTCCTTCCTTCCTTCCTTCCTTCCTTCCTTCCTTCCTTCCTACTTCCTTTAGTTTGTGAGCTTTTACATAGTGTCAGGAGAGGGCTGTCTGTCTAACAACATAGATCTCAACCTGAGCCTGTCAGTGGTTGGCCATTCCTACAATCTCCATGGTAAGCTTTACCCCAAAAAGAATATCTTGTTCTTGTAAGCAGGACATAATGTGGGTCAATGATTTGGTGGCTGAGTTGGTGTCTCATGTCCTCCATTTGAAATTTTGCGTGGTTATAGGAGATGACCAGTTTATATTCCTAACTGATAAGCATTATATGTAGGGTCATCCTTTTAGATTCCTGGGAAATTCCATCACCCTAGGTTTCTACATTATCCCTGGGATGATCCAAAATTCTATTTATCACTCCCGATACCCTCTCCCTCCTTCCTCACCCAATATGTTTCCTCAGGTTCCCAGGCTTCTGCCCCCACCTGTGATGTCTCCTCTATTTTTCCTTCCCAGGAAGATTCAGTCTTCCCATAAGCCTTCCTCGTTACTTAGCTTCTCTGTGGCTGTAGATTACAGGCAGGTAATTCTTTACAGCTATTTTCTACTTATAAGTAAGTAGATGCTATGTTTCTCTTACTGGATCTGGATTACCCAGAATGATTTTTTTCTAGTTCCATCCATCTGCCTGTAATTTTCAGGATGTTTTAATAGTTTAGTAATACTCCATTGTTTAAATGTATCACATTTTCTTTATCCATTTCTTGGTTGAGGGCATCTATGGTGTTTTAGTGTCTAGCTATTACAGATAACTGTTCTATGAATATATGGGATATTCATTGCGTACATGCCTAGGAGTGTTATAGCTAGGTCCTGAGGTAGATGGATTCCCAGTTTTATAACAAACCAGCAACAGTAGGCAGAGGCAGGTACATCCGCAAGTTCAAGGCCATTCTGTTCTACAGAGCCTAGTCAACCTTGTCTTTCTCAACGTCTCTCTGTAAATTCAAATTTTAAACTGAAACTTATTCTCAGTTGTCCAAATATACCCTTTGCTCCTTACTTTCTGATTTTATGGCCAGTTAATACTCATCCTATGACCACCAATTATGCTTTGTTCCTCCATTTACTATCGTTTATCTAAATGAGTTTCTCCTTTTTAATTATACAAATTTACTATTTCCTCATTTATACATAAAACATCATTTAATTGTTCCATACTTCATAATTTCTAATTAGTGATATAATTTGGCACATTGTTTTCCAATTATTGATGTTAGTGCTCATCATGCAAACATGAGGTTCTATGAGAAAGAGCTTATATGTTCATTAAAAACATAATTCCATAAATTAACTGGTACATGATTCGGTACCATTTAATAGCCAACAACTAATTGGCCATCATTTGTTAATTGTGAACAGAAATGACATAAATATTTTAACTAATTATGACACAAAATAAGAGTTTGTAACCATAAACATAGTAAATCCAGTCCTCGGGGATCAAAGTGTTTCCTACATTAAGGAAGTCTAGTTTGGCATATTGTACTTAGAACTCTCTTGACACTCTAAATCTTCTAGATACTCAATTTCTTATTTAGTTGCCTGTATGTAACAAACATTGTAAATAAGAAATAAACATAATATTCACATCATCTATAGAATCTTCCCTGAAGGAGAATTGAATTTTGGATTTTGAAGTTCTAAATTAAATATTCTGGAGGTCAATGAAGTTTATAATGAGGCATCAAAGAAATCTAAGCAAACAAAGACTTCCTGAGGAGAAATACATGGCTGACCAATTAGCAACAGAAATTACCTGTTAGACAGACCTACTTCAATTGGAATTCAATATCTGTCAAATATTCTTTCTTATTTCATTGAATTCCTTGTGTCCAAAGTTTCACTTTTATTGATTATAATTGAGAATTTATTTCTATTCTTGTTTTAATCTTTTATTGAAACACAGCTTTTGAGCACAAGCGATATGGTTCAGTAGGTAAAACACATCAGCAATCCTCATGACCTGAACCCAAATGGTGGAAGGAGGTAATTGACTCATAAAGTATCCTTTGTTCTTTGGACATATAACAATGTGCTCATTCATAACACAATATATAAATGAATAAGTAAATGTAATTTAAATATCTAGGTAGATATTATATATATAGGAAATCTTTGAAGATAATATACAATCTTCTTTTATCCCATACCCAATATTCTTAAATTATTTTGTTGTAAGAAATAAAGCTTTCTTTAAAATTCAATATTATTATACTATACATAATTATATTCTATATTAGAAAGGATGTTGGAAAAGACAGAGTAAAACATGGGTGTTATTCTCCATACTTATACACAGGCATTAAGGTAGCAAGTTAAGAGTGTGGCAAATTGCTATGATAGAACCCACCCACATTGAGCAGTGACAGAATTTGTTGCACATAGACACATAGGTAATTATATATTTGGAAAATGTGCTAACATTACTTTGTTCTATAGGCTCTTACTTTAATATATGTTTTATGGAATTCTAATACAGTTATGTTCCAGTGCGTTAAATAATGAAAAAATTTTGTTGACCAGGAGTAACATGAAAGGAACCAGACTGAAGCAGAAGGAAAATTGAGGTGAAACATTGCTGACTTTGAAATTGGGAAGCATCACAAAACTAGAAATGCAACAATCCCTAGACTAGAGGTTGCAATGAAACAGATTCCTGTCTGTAGGTTCTAGAAATGCAACTATTTGCATACAAGTTCAGTCTGAACTTTATCTTAATTAATTTAAGCCACTCCATGATATTGCAGCATTTAACTCACTTTATAAATACCAAAAATCTCTTGCCTATGAGGCACCATGGAGCTCACAATTATTCCACAGTTTGTTCAAAATTCCCCCATCTGACCTCCTATTGAGCTTCCCATATCCTTGATAAATTAATTTAAATTTTAAGAAGACCATCATATATTGTTGGGCATGAGGTCTAAGACTGAAATATAAACATAGAGGAATGAATGGATTTATACCAATCAATAACCAGTATAGTTAGTGGAGTCATACACTACTTATCAGTGTAGATAGTGTAGGTGTCAAAGCCATTTCATTATATGAAGATCAGAAGACAGAAGAAACCATAGTAAGCAAAACATATTATTAACATAACAGATATATAATTATCACAGTTGATATTATATCTTCATTTTGCTTTATTGCTAAGATTGGCTTCCTTGATTATAGATATATATTTTCAGAGAACAAATAACATAGGGGTATGACAATCCTGAACACTAGAAACGTTTTTCTTTTTTTCTGTGTTTCTAGGAAACTAAACTTTTCCATAGAAAAGTTCCCTAAGCTTAGGTCCATTAACCTGTTTTTATCATTGACAACAAAATTTCTGTGTGTCTACCTTAATAGGGGATACAGATGAGATTTTACATTTTAAACTGAGAGTGATCTATGAACAATGAAGTGTCAAATATAAAAGGAGAATAATGGGGGTAAAAATAAGCTCATCATTAACTGATATAAAAGATATTTTATGAAATTATTATGCATTAAGATCAATTACTCACCTAAATGAAAACAATTCTAAGTCAAACCAGAAAAAAAATGAATTATAATTTCTATTTTAAAGAAACTCTAAAAGCTGAAGATCAACTATGGTGGTTTAGTAAGAATGGCTCTCAGTACCCATATATTTGAATACTTAGAGAATGGCACTATTTGAAAAGTTTAGGAGGTATGGAATAGTTGGGGGAAGTGTGTTACTATGGGTGGGCTTTGTGGTTTCAACAGCCCAAACCAGAATCATTAGTTTTTTTTGTTTTTTTTTTTTGTTTTGTTTTTGCTTCTTGAAGATGTGAAGGTAGAACTCTCAGCTGCTTTTCCAGCAACACATCAGTCTACACACCATCATTCTTCCTGCAATGCTGATAATGGACCAAATAGCTGAATCAATAAGCAAGCCCCAAATAAATGTTATTCTGGTCATGGTACCTGTTCAAAGCAAGGAAACACTAAGGCAGAAGTTGATACAGAAGAGTAGGGTATTGCTATAAAAGGCCTGACCACAGGAGGAACATGGAAGGTTTTTGGACTTTGGACAAGAAAATTAGTTGGCTGATTTAAATGGTACTTAATGGGCCCTCCTTGTAGGATCAGGGAGGACAGTGGTGTTGAGGACAATGTGTAATGTGGGGTCCTGGCTCAAAAGGATTCAGAGGAGAAGAACGTTAGCAAATGGCCTAGAGCCTGAGAGCTCAAGAGAGCTTAATAGTGGCTGTATCATATAGTTATTACTGTTCACTTTTATGCAGATCTATAATGAAAAGAAACATGGTGACAGAAGGAAAATATAAAATGCATACTTTGAGAGAAAAAGGAGCACCAGGGATATAATGTTGGAGCCAAGTCTACTGCTCAAGTAGACAAAATATATTCAGAAAATACTAATGCTGAAAGAAGGAAAGGGAGCAGTGATCTCAGGTCAAAACTGCAAACTTGTGACTAGGGAGTCTTTTTAAAAATCTTAAGAAGTGCAGGAAATGATCAAAACAGGAAGCTGATGAAAATATGTTTGAACAAGGAGACCAAGTTTCAGTCACATGGTTCTGGCTTTAGAGTCAAAGATACAATAACAAAGATATAGAATCTATCTCTTCATCTTAGGGAAGCTGCAGAGACCAGGCACATACCTGTGGAGTCCCCATATGGAGGTCCAGAGAAGACATTGCATGAAGCTCTGAAGGTGAATCATAGCTTATGTTGCAGACCCCAAGCCATTGGAAATCTTAGAATTGGTTGATACCAGCCAAGCCACTCTGCAAACAGGATATGGAACCAGTTGAAGAGAGCAGTGTTTTGTAGACAACAAAGCTAAAAGGAGTTGGAAATCTGAAGAGAGCTTTGACAACAGACATGGAAATGCAGTCTGGAGATTTCCCAGCTGTATTGATATCTTGCTTCAGTTCACTATTTCTTCATTACACCCCCATTCCTCCCTTTTAGAATGGTAAGGTCTATTTCTGCCACCATATGTCACAAGTATGTGATCTGCTTTTTAATTTTGATTTTACAAGGTGTTACAATTAAAACATTGACATGAGTCACAGAAGAGACTTTGAACTTTGGACTGTTAAAGATGTTGAGATTGTTACAGACAATGCGAACTTTTGAAGTTAGACAAAATATTTTTGTACTTTGATATGGCTATAAGACCATGGGGAGCTACTGGAAGTTGAATGTAGTGGTTTGAATAAGAGCTTCCACCATAGGTTCATACATTTTAATGATTCGACAGTAGTATAATTTAGAAGGGTTAATGGGCGTGGCCTTTGTGGAAGAAAATGTGTCACTTGGAGTGGACTTTGATGTTTAAAGACCCAATCTAGTCCAGGTGGCTTATCCTCTTCCTGTTCCCAATGTAGAACTCTCAGCTGCTTCTCTGACACCATGTCTGTCTATGTGCTGTAATGTTTCCCACCATGCTAATGCCTCTGACACTGTAAGCAAGCCTGAATTAAATACCTTCTTCTAGAAGAGTTTCTGTGTGGTTATGGTTTCTTTTTGTAGCAACAGAATATTGACTAAGACACCTTGATATATTATTCAGGAATTTTGCATACTCAGAATATTGTCATTGCTATTTTATGATGTATACTCCTTCAGCTAGGCTATCAAAGATTCAGAGAAAATATAGTTTCCAAATTATCCTTTATCAATTTGACTGTAGCTCCAAGACATATATTAGTTTGGAAGAATATGTTTTTTATAAATTTCAATACAAGTCATTTTCTCTTGGGTACTAATCAGTATAGACTTTTCCTAATGTTCACTAAACTTGGCCATTTTTGCTGACAGGCAAAGTGAACTGTGCAATTTTACAATGAGATGAAGTTCTATTATATTAAAATAATGCTTGCAAAAGCACTTTAAAGGTTAACTGTATTATATATTTATTTATTTAGGTTCTTGAATTTATGTACATGTGTGTATTTCATTTCTCTCTCTCTCTCTCTCTCTCTGTGTGTGTGTGTGTGTGTGTGTGTGTGTGTGTGTGTGTGTGTGTGACAGTGCTTTAAATACTGGTATGTAGTTGATTCTTCTATAGCTTTACTTAAAAATAAAGTATCTGCAAATGACTCTTCCTCTTCAATTCTTTGTCAGTTTGAACTGATGATTAATTGAATATAATTATGTGAAAACTTTAAATATCTTTTATTTTTAGTATTGGTAGCAAGCATCTTCATCCTAGCTTATTAATTGTATGACTTTTTAAAACTAAGTAAGAAGCATAGACTGGGGAAAAATAAGGCATCATATTAAGTATCTTGAATATTCCACCACTGACTATGAAGATACGTGCTCTTACCTTGTACTCTCCAGTCCACGATCCTTCTAAGGAATCTGATGCAATGAACTTGATCAAAATCTCCCAACACCCTTCTAGTGCTCCTTATCCAGCCTCAATTCCCTACCCACCTACTTAAATATTTCTATTTTCTTCTTTCCTCCAGTGCATTTAGTTATGATACTTAACTACTCTAAGGAGTGGGGCCTGCCTTAGAGAGAGTCTAACCAACCAGGAATTATGATTGCAAAAACTGTTCAAGTGAATCCTTCTATTTTACAATAATCAGTAAATTCTAGTCTTAATAAAGTAAGTGAACTAAACATTGGTAAAATTGATTCATTAATTTTTATTTATTTAAAATCAGTAAAATATCAGTGTACAGAAGACTGCATACACAGGGTACTGCTAAATTTACAATTTCAGTCCAATATATTCTGTATTGATTATATAACTCAAGGATTGTCTATGAGGATTCTCAATTAAAGTCTATTTTGAAGATCCTACTGTGTGAACTAACGAATCCAAAAACATTATATAAATTACACTAACATAAAGTTTAAAGTTTTTTTCAGAAAACTGTGACAATAGCAACAAGATACACAAGGAGCAAAATATACTCAATGTCATTTACAGGGGTTAAGTATAGAGTACCTGGAAGTTATTTTACGAGGGGACTTTCACATATTTCAAAAATAATAAGATCTACTTATTTTTAAGATGTGAAAATATCATGTCATTTTAGGAAAGTGTAAATATGACTTAATGTTGTAGGCCAAGAAAATATAAAAAATAAACAAGAAAATAACAACAACAACAACAACTCAAACAAGTAATGTTCCAGCATAACATGGTAACACATGTATTTGAATAATTTTTATTATTATATATTTTTTATTCCGGGTTTATTTGTGTGTCTTTATTTTTTTTCTGAGACAAGATTACACACTGTGACCAAGATAGGCCTTGTCAACTATGTCGTCCAAGCTTCATTAGAACATTAAGAAATCTTATTTTCTGTGTATCTCAATTTTGGGATTACAGACATGACATACTTCCCATCTTCACGATAACACAGCTAAAAATGAAAAAAGGACATACATCATAATTAACACGACAGGAAGGAAAATGATCACACACCTCCTTCCAGAGCAAGCATACGGTAAATGGGAAATCCTCTTCCTGTCTTCCATCTTATTTTATGTTTCTGATGTGTTCTATAAGTGCTGCAGATTTCTTTTTTCTTAGTTTTTTATTATATATTTCCTTACTTGCATTTCAAAGGTTATTCTCCTTCCCCCCGTTTTCTGTCCAAAGCCCCCAATCCCTCCCCTCCCCTCCCTCATACGGGTATTCCCCCTATATATCCCCCTTATTGCTCTCCCCCATATTCCCCTGCACTCGTGGTCCAACCTTGGCAAGACCTTGGCTTTCCCTTCCACTGCTGCCCCAACGAGGTTATTCTCTGCTACATATGCAGTTGGAGCCCTGGGTCAGTCCATGTATAGTCTTTCGGTATTGGTTTAGTCCCTGGAAGCTCTGGTTGGTTGGCATTGTTGTTTTTATGGGGTTGCAAGCCCCTTCAACACTTTTAATACTTCCTCTAATTCCCCCCAAGGGGGTCCTATTCTCAGTTCGGTGATTTGCTGATAGCATTCGCCTCTGTATTGGATGTGCTCTGGATGTGTCTCTCAGGAGAGATCTGTATCCAGTTCCTGTCAGCATGCACTTTTTAGCTTCATCAATCTTATCTAGTTTTGGTGGCTGTGTATATACGGGACGCATGTGGGTCAGGCTCTGAATGGCCATTCCTTGAGTCCCTGCTCTAAACTTTGCCTCCTATGAATATTTTCCCCTTTTAAGAAGGAGTGGGAGCATCTACATTTTGGTCATCCTTCCTGAGCTTCCTGTGCTCTGTAGATTACATCATGAGTAATTTGAGCTTTTTGGCTAATATCCACTTATCAATGAGTGCATACCAAGTGTGTTTTTCTGTGTTGGTCTTCCTGTGGGTATTTTCTAGTTCATTCCATTTGCCTATGAATTTCATGAAGTCATTGTTTTTGATAGCTGAGTAGTACTCCATTAGGTAGATGTACCACATTTTGTGAATCCATTTCTCTGTTGAAGGGTATCTGGATTCTTTCCAGCTTCTGGCTATTATAAATAAGGCTGCTATGAACATAGTGGAGCATGTGTCTTTGTTATATGTTGGAGCATCTTTGGGGTATATGCCTAAGAGGTATAGCTGGGTCCTCAGGTAGTTCAATGTCCAATTTTCTGAGGAACCTCCAGGCTGATTTCCAGAGTAGTTGTACCAGTTTGCAATTCCACCAATGGAGGAGTGTTCCTCTTTCTTCACATCCTTGCCAGCATCTGCTGTCACCTGAGTTTTTGATCATAGCCATTCTGACTGGTGTGATGTGGAATCTCAGGGTTGTTTTGATTTGCATTTCCCCCGATGACTAAGGATGTTGAACATTTCTTTAGGTGCTTTTTGGCCATTTGATAATCCTCAGCTCAGAATGTTTTGTTTAGCACTGTACCCATTTTAATAGGGTTATTTGGCTCTCTGGAGTCTAACTTCTTGAGTTCTTTGTATATTTTGGATATTAGCCCTCTATCAGATGTAGGATTGGTAAAGATCTTTCCCCAATCTGTTGGTTGCTGTTTTGTCCTAATGGCAGTATCTTTTGCTTTACAAAAGCCTTGCAGTTTTATGAGGTCCAATTTGTTGATTCTTGATCTTAGAGCATAAGCCATTGGTGTTTTCTTCAGGAAATTTTCTCCAATTCCCATGTGTTCAAGACCCTTCCCCACTTTTTCTTCTATTAGTTTGAGTGTATGTGGTTTGATGTGGAGGTCCTTGATCTACTTGGACATAAGCTTTGTACATGGTGATAAGAATGGATCAATTTGCATTCTTCTACATGGTTACCTCCAGTTGTACCAGCACCATTTGATGAAAATGCTATCTTTCTTCCATTGGATGGTTTTAGCTCCTTTGTCAAATATCAGGTGGCTATATGTGTGTGGGTTCATTTCTGGGTCTTCAATTCTGTTCCACTGATCTACCTGTCTGCTGCTGTACCAATACCATACAGTTTTTATGACTATTGCTCTGTAAAACTGCTTGAAGTCAGGGGTGGTGATTCCCCCGGAAGTCCTTTTATTGTTGAGTATAGTTTTTGCTATCCTGGGTTTTTTGTTATTCCAAATTAATTTGCAAATTGCTCCTTCTAGCTTTATAAAGAATTGAGTAGGAATTTTGATGGGGATTGCACTGAACCTGTAGATTGCTTTTGGCAAAATGGCCATCTTTACTATATTAATCTTGCCAATCCATGAGCATGGTAGATCTTTCCATCTTCTGAGATCTTCAATTTCTTTCTTCAGAGGTTTGAAGTTCTTGTCATACAGATCTTTCACTTGCTTGGTTAAAGCCACACCAAGATATTTTATGTTATTTGGGACTATTGTGAAGGGCGTCATTTCCTTAATTTCTTTCTCAGCCTGTTTATCCTTTGAGCAAAGGAAGGCTAGTGATTTGTTTGAGTTAATTTTATACCCCAATACTTTGCTGAAGTTGTTTATCAGGTTAAGTAGTTCTCTGGTGGAACTTTTGGGGTCGCTTAAGTATACTATCATATCATCTACAAGTAGTGATATTTTGATTTCTTCCCTTCCAATTTGTAACCCTTTGACCTTCTTTCACTGTCTGATTGCTCTGGCTAGGACTTTGAGTACTATATTGAATAAGTAGGGAGAGAATGGGCAGTTTTGTCTAGTCCCTGATTTTAGTGGGATTACTTCAAGAGTCTCTCCACTTAATTTGATGTTAGCTACTGGTTTGCTGTATATTGCTTTTACTATGTTTAGATAATGGTCTTGAACTCCTGATATTTCCAGGACTTTTATCATGAAGGGGTGTTGAATTTTGTCAAATGCTTTCTCAGCATCTAATGAAATGACCATGTTGTTCTTATCTTTGAGTTTGTTTATATAGTGGATTACATTGATGGATTTTCATATATTAAACTATCCCTACATCCCTGGGATGAAGCCTACTTGATCATGATGGATGATCGTTATGATGTGTTCTTGGATTCGTTTTGCAAGAATTTTATTGAGTATTTTTGAGTCAATATTCATAAAGGGAAATTGGTCTGAAGTTCTCTTTCTTCTTGGTTTTGTTTTTATTTTACCTACTCAACCCACATTAACTCCTCCTTAAACTCACATAATTTACATGCACAAAAATTGACTAAGAAAAGTCAAGCATTCCTTAAACAACCATATTATCACTTATCTTTCAATCTCTAAATTTCTATGGACAAGTATACATACAATGACAATAGAATGCAAGTCTTCTATGTATCTATAAGAAAAGAGTGGAGTACTTGTGGCTTTTTCTACAGTGCCGGAGAATGTACCCAACATCACCTGCAGGGGCATTTCTACTGAAGGCATCCCTCAGTGTTGTCATCTCTTTGCTGATTAATTTTGCTTACTTAAGTTGTTAATCATTAGAATTCAAGACCACATCAAAAAGATCATTCACCATGACACAGTTGGCTTCATTTAGAGATGCCATGGATGATTCAATACACACAAGGCAATGAATGTCATCTATCACATAAGATGTCTCAAAGAGGGATATCAAATCACTATTAAATGCAGCAAAGGAGTTTTTCAGACTTCAATGACCCTTTATAATAAAAACCATGGACTGGTTAGGAATAAAAGGAACATTCTCTCACTAAAAGTGCTATTTATAGCATGCCTATTGCCAACGTCATGGTAAGTAGAGAAATTCTTAAAGGATCTCCACTATGATTGGGAACCAGAAAAGGAGGTCCACTCTTTACACTGCTAATACAGCACATGATTTTTTTTTACAAGGAATAAAGATAGAATGAGCAAGGACTTTAAATATTATTGAGTATTTTCACGCTAATGATGATGATGGCATTATTGTTTATGGTGAAAAGCCTTGTTTAAGAAACTGACATATTCCAGATTTATTACAAATCTCCATATAATAGCAACATTATGCTGTTTCATGGAAGGAGATAGAAAACAGCAGATACTAAATTTATGTCTCAAATTAATAAACAATTAGACAAAATGTGCTAAAATTATAACCCAAATTTATGGGCTCCTTATTGATATGTTCAAAGCAGTTGGAAGCATTTGATAATATTTGCAATAGATATGAAATGAGAATTTTAAACCATTTGGTATTCATAAAAAGGGCATCGCCTGTTTTTGAATATTTATGTGAATATTTACATGAGGATGGATAGAACAGACACAATGCAGGGAGGCTGATGAAGAAGAAATTGCACTATTTGAGGGATGGTTTTCTGTGGAGTGAAATGTAATCAAGTGCAATATTCAAGTATTCAGAAACCTACACAGTCTAAGTACCAATCAATCAGATTGAATGTCAGATCAATCAACTTAGACAACGGCTGTTTTACCAGAATCAGGCTGGCTGGGCTCATATCAGCTACTTAAAAAGAACGGATAGAAAGTGGGGAGCTCCTGTTTCTACCTTAAATGAAACGGCAGACAGCAATGAAGGATTTATGGCCAGGGTATAAGGCTGTGCTGAATTACAGTGGGCTCTTTTTTTCCTTAAAAATATAGTATTTTTTGCATTTTCCTCATAAAAATTTGAGGCTTTTTGTGCTAAGTTCATGATAGTGGATTTGCGATACTAAGCCAAATTAATAAATTGACATCGAATCACCAGTAAAAAAATGGCATTTATTATTTCTTTTATTTTTTAATTTGTTCGAGAAATGTGTGCTTGACATAAAATTAACCTAGGTTTTTATCACTTGCATTCTAACATATATGCCTCAGCAAACTAAATATAGAAGAATAATTTATTTAGATTAAAATTGTATCTTCTCATTTTATGATATACAGTTTCAACTTCATTATGCTATTTAAGTATTTTAAAAATGATTGTAAGTTACCGTGCAGGTATATGTAGTAGTTATTTCTTTTTTTCTTTTTGTTTATCGGATATTTTGTGTATTTACATTTCAAATGCTATCTCCTTCCTGGTTTCCCCTCTGGCACCCTCCTATCTCATCTCCCCTCTTCCTGCTTCTATGAGGGTGCTCCCCCTCCCACCAACCTACTCCTACCTCACTGCCCTGCCATGATTATTTATTTTTTAAACAGTCAAATGACACATCAATAATGCTTTGAATATATAAATTGTATAGTTATCAGCCTTTGCATGGGCTATATTCTACTGTGTCTTGACTTCGCTTTGTCTCAAGGTAAGCTTTGACAGGAGATCCTGAAAAGCAAGGAAAACACTGGAATATTCTTAATTCACCTTCCCAGAGTTTTCTTTCTATTTTTTTTTTTTTTTTTTTTTTCAGGACTATTTTCTAATACTATCCTAAAAATGTGTATGAGAATGGGAAAAAAAAAACTCTTATTCAAGAGAGGAATTTTAATTGCTTCAACGTATTTCAGATTAATTTATCAAGAAAATAATATCTTTTAAAATTAAAATTCATTAAAAATATATATATATATATATATATATATATATATATATATTGTGTGTGTGCAAGTGTGTGTGTGTGTAAATGAAGGCATTCCTCTCCTGCCATTTTGTACATATTGGTATCAAACGTCAAGAGTCTAATTTATCCTTCTACCCTGAATACCGGGGATTGAAGTATTGTTTATGTCTTACAAACATGTATATATACTGAGGTATTTGCTGAAAAACAGCCCATTAAGGACTGATCATTACCCTTTAGCTATATATAAAAACAAAACAAATAGCTATTCGACGACAACAAATAATATTTTTCAATGCCCTCATGCCAGTACGAAGAGAAATGGGGGCAACAGTAAAAAGAATGAGTTCAATATAATCAGTCACCCATGGAAATAGTGACAGCATATTGTTAAGTGATAGAAGGAATCTTTTTTAGCACCATGTAATAGAATTGATTCCTTTGGTGAAACTGAGAAATGAATTCTATTCTTAGGACTTTAGAGCTTTTCTGTGTCTCTCTATACCCTGAAGTCTCCCAACCATATTAACACAAATCAGCATAAATATAACCCTTGTGCTTTAGATTCCCCTGATACAGTGAACATCTGGTTAATTATTTCCAATTGGGGCATGGGTGCCTAGTGTTATAGATCACCATTAATTTGACTTCTGCCTTGTTTAAACTCCTGAAGATTAAAATAATAGACATTCATAAACATTTATATAGGCATGCTTCCCACACAGTTTATGAAACAATCCTGGATACAGGAAAACAAAATCAATTAATTCTACCATTGGGAGGTAGTATTGTGTGATCTTTTAAATCAACAGATACATAAGGAAATTCCACAACAGGAAGATAAGAATAATAAATTGGGGAAAGAATCTAAGTACCTATTGAAATGGAAACTTAAGTGTTCTCTGGAAAGTGGGTTGGACGGTGTTTTGCTGAGACAAACATGTAAAGAAACATTTTGTTAAAGCTGACACATGTCTGAAAGAATAAGGCAGACTCATGAAGGAATGTTTTGCTGAAGCAGACAAAGGAGAGAGGACGTTCTGCTAAAGCGAGTAAGTGAAAGGACATGTGATTGTTTGCTAACAACATCTGTGGACTGATCCACCTTATATTGAACTGCATCTGTAGGGACCCCATACCAAGAAATGGACCAAAAAAAAACTTCTGGTAGTGTACTGTAGTTCGTTTCCACTTCCAAGGACTCAGGCTGATTGGATGCATGCGCCGAGATAAGACCTGAGCTGAGAAGAACACAGGCTGAGGCAAGAGCCCTGCTGAGGAAAGGCATGTGGAAGGCATGAAGTTCGGGAGTATAAATAGGACTTGATGGAGTGACAGAGACAGAGCTTGGCTTGCTGGTACAGCTAGCTATGCAATGCTTGTGGGTTGCAGGTCTTTCATGATCTTCCCTTCCCTGAGAGAGGTACAGCAAGAACATCTCCTGATGTCCAGTTGGTGCCTCCTGCTGACTCAAGCCAAGGCTGTCTCTGCTTCGCCTTCTCACCACTGTGGCTCACCTGACTGTACTGAACTAGACTGCTGGTGTATCCATGAAATGTTTGCTAGTTGATCGAGCTGCTGCTGCCTGCTAACCTGTGAACTGAACTGCCAATATCCAGACACCACAGACCAGAGTTGTTCCAAAGAAACTTTCTAAACAGGCCTATTCTCCCCGCCCCTGTATCCTTTCTTTTCCACTACCTCTGGCTGGTAGTGGGTTACAAGGCACGTTAAAGCATTTAAGAACCACCATGAAAAATAGGATTTGAAAAAATTAAATTTTCAACCTATTTTTTATGTATATCTTTTTAAAGTATATCCCAAGTCAATGAAATAAAATGGTTAAGAGTGTTCCCACATAGAATTTAATTTTATCATATTTATCTAGAAACTCAAGCAACATGATCACTACATCTCTGTCTTCATCATTTCTAAAGATAATTTAGAAACAGAATGATCCTATGTATCATGACAGAAAACTATGATATTTTGCCTCTAGCCTGTGCCATGTGAGTAACAGACATGGCTATAGTTATGTGGAAAATAAAGGAAATTAATGTGCCTTGTCTCTTTAGAGTTTATGAGTTTTATATAATTGTTTTGCAGAAGGCGTACAATGTAGTTCATAGATTTAAAAGGGTGATTGTGAACTTCCTCTGTTGTTTCTTTGTTGTATTTTGGCTAAAACATGTCAACTTTATAGCTATAGTCCCCATTATCCCTAGTCCCCAGTATTAACCAATATCCCATCAAATCAGCTTCTTATGATCTCAATTCTGATGTCTAACTACAGCATAACTTTATGCTTTTGGATACATCAAATTTTTCTTTAATATCAAGAGATTTTGTTGGTTTTAAAGATATCCTTCATATTAGAATGTAAAGTTTCTGGTTTTCTGTTTGACTAATCTACCCTCTTACTGGCCATATTTATCAGATATCCTGAGAGTTCTCATATTTGAAATAATTATTTTCTTTTACTTTATTTATTTATTTATTTATTTATTTACCTATCCATCTATTTATCTAGCCATCATGTGGGTAAGCGTGTGCATGCACAAATATGCTATAACACCAATGTGAATGTCAGAGGATTCCTTGCTAGAGTTCATTCTCTCTTTCTACCACTTGGGATCCTGGGATCAAACCTAAGTCACAAGGCTTAACGGGTAGTATTCAAATCATTTCACAGGCCCATTAAGCTTATTTTGGGGGATGTCCCACTTTTCTAACAGGTGATGTTATCTTCATAGTATGTTCACCTGAAAGAATACTAGCTATTTACCTAATATATGTCTTTCTACTTCATCACAATGACAAGACTGTTAACAATAGAGCATCAATCAGTTTAGTGTTAATTTCAGAGGCTACACCAGAGTGCAATGCATAGACATGGTACTGGAAACATTTGTCATTTGCACTCAAAAAGGCTCCTTTGATTTTAGAATCATTAAAAGAGTAAAGAGAAGTCAGGGTGCACATTGAAGAACTCCAAGTGGCAAATGGAGAATCAGCCCAGTTGTCTCATCAAGGAATGACTCATTAAATAAAATGAGCTAGATATAAAAGTGTTTTAAATGTGAGATGACAATCAATTTTGTTTCTCTTTTGAAATCTTGAATTGTCCTGTTTTACAAATAGCAACTGTTAGTCTTAGTTGCTGGACAAGAAATAACATTATCGTTCCAGTATTGCCTACATTTCACACAATGGCTGCCCATTGAGCACCCACTACTATAGATTGCCTTTCCTTTCCTAAATGATGGTGGGAAGGGCACATTTGGATCATCTCACAAAGAGAATGCAGTTACAGCTTCATACTGACAGAGCAGCTGCTGCAGGAGACTAATTGCTGCTACTTATTGCAGCTTTTCAAACTCGAATAGGAATTATGAAAGGAGAAGAAAGGGGGAAGGAAACAGTGAGGGAACAAATTACTTTGTAGAAATTCTGATCTAGGAACACGGAATTTCAACTAAGAATGTGAAGTGTATACAAGACTGTATCAATAATGCAGGAAGTGATGGGTCCTTCTTTATTTACTTATTTCCTAATTTCACTTTTCTATATCAACAGTATGAAGGTACAAAAGAAAAATTTGCCTCTAACTTGATGCCTCTCTTTCACCATTGTACAAAGAACACAAAACAAAAACAGACCTGCAATGAAAATTCAGTACTGTGGTGGGGACAGCTGCCTTGAGTGGCTTGCCCAGATTTTGAGTGATTAGAAAAGAAGTGATAAGCCATGTCATTTCACCTGCTGACTCACATGACCTCTCACTTCCTGCTTTGATGCACATTACATTCATACATTCATTTACTTCTAAAAAGAAAAACATTGGTAGCATACTAAGTAAACATACATCTACAGAGTTGACATAGTAAATGTACCACTGCCTCAGTGGTATATTTATAATAAATAATAAAATATGATAAGTATTTTATTTATGGATACTTACATATTTATATTATAAAACAAATATTGGATAAAACAAAGAATAGAAGTATAGTTTGCCATCACAGAAACAATGGAGGAGTGTTTCTCTTTCTCCACATTCTCATCAGCATGTGCTGTCACTTGAGATTTTATCTTAGCCATTCTGATTGGTGTAAGGTTGAATTTCAGGGTTGTTTTAATTTGTATTTCTCTAATGACTAAGGACTTTGAACATTTCTTTAAGTGTTCCTCAGCCATTTGAGATTACTCTATTTTGAATTCTGTTTAGCACTGTGCCCTATTTTTTAATTGCGTTACTTGAGGTTTTTCGGAGGTTAACTTACTGAGTTCTTTATATATTTTGGATATTAGTCCTCTGTCAGATGTAGGGTTAATGAAGACATTTTCCCCAGTATGTAGGCTGCCAATTTGTTCTATTGATGTTTCTTCTGCCTTACAGAAGTTTTTCAGTTTCATGAGATCCCATTTATCAACTGTTGATCTTACAGCCTGACCACTGGTGCTCTGCTCAGGAAATTTCCCCTGTGCTAATTCAAGTCTCTTTCTCACTTTCTCTTTTGTTAGATGCAGTATATCTGGTTTTAGGTTGAGTTCCTTTGTCCACTTGTACTTGAACTTTGTGCAGAGAAATAAATATTAATCTATTTTCATTCCCCTATATATAGACTGCTAGTTAGACCAGCACCAATTACTGAAGATGTTTTCTTTTTCCACCAAATGTTTTTGGCCTCTTTGTCAAAAATTAAGAAAAATTGTATTAATTAAATTATAATTATATAATTATAAATTATAATTCGAATATGTATGTGTTTCCTTCTGGGTCTTTAATTCTATTCCATTGATTAAGCTGTCTGTTTCTGTACCAAAACCATGTGGTTCTTCTTATTATTTTTTAATCACTATTGTTTTGTAGTACAGCTTGAAGTAAGGGATGGTGATTCCTCTGGAAGTTCTTTTATTTTTGAGAATTGTTTTGGCTATCCTGGGTTTTTCTCCTTTCCGTATGAAGTTGAGAATTGCTCTTTTCATATCTGTGAAGATTTGTGTTGGAGTTTTGATGGAGATTGCATTGAATCTGTAGATTGCTTTTGTAAAATAGCCAATTTTAATATGTTAATCCTACCAATCCATGATCATGGGACATCTTTCCATCTTCTGAGGTCTTCTTTGATTTCATTTTTCAGAGATTTGAAGTTTTTGTTGTACAGTTCTTTCACTTGGTTGGTAAGAGTTACACCAAGGTATTTTACACTATTTGTGGTTATTGTGAAGGATGGTGTTTCCCTAATTTCTTTCTCAACCTTTTTATCATTTGTGTAAATGAAGGCAATTGATTCTTCTGAGTTAATTTTATGTCCTGCCACTTTGCTGAAGTTGTTTATTAGCAGTAGGAGTTCTCTTATAGAATTAAGGGGGTAATATCATCTGCACATGATACTTTGACTTCTTTCTTTATAATTTGTATCTACTTGTTCTCCTTTTGTTGTCTAATTGATCTGGCTAGAACGTTGAGTACTATATTGAATAGATAAGGAGAAAAAGAACAACCTTGTCTTGTCCCAGATTATAGTGGGGTTCCTTTTAGTTTCTCTCCATTTAATTTGATGTTGGCTGTTGGTTTGCTATATATTGCTTTTGTTATGGTTAGGTATGTACATGAATTCCTGATCTCTGCAAGACATTAAACTTGAAGGGGTGTTTTTCAGAATTTAATGTGATGATCATGAAGGTTTGTTCCTTGATTCTATTTATATAGTGTATTACATTGATGGATAATCATATATTGAACCATCCCTGCATCCCAGGGATGGAAGCCTCCTTGATCATGGTGAATGATGTTTTCTTCGATTTGGTTTGTGATAATTTTATTGAACATTTTTGCATTTATAGTCATAAGTGAGATTGCAGTTCTCTTTCTTTTGAGTCTTGTGTGGCTTAGTCATCATAGTAACTATGGCTTCATAGAATTAATGAGGTAGGTTTTCTAAAGTTTTTATTTCATGGGTGATTTTGAGGGGTATTGGTACTAGCTCCTCTTTGAAGGTCTGGTGGAATTCTGCACTAAAACAATCTAGTCCAAGGCTTTTTTGGTTGGAAGGATTTGAGGAAGGATTTCTACTTCCTTTGGTGTTACCTGACTGTTTGCAAAGTTTTCCTGATCATGATTTAACTTTAGTATGTGGTATCTGTCTCGAAAATCATCTATTTAATCTAGATTTTTTTTTCAGTTTTGTAGAGTATAAACTTTTGTCATAGGTTCTGATGCTTTTTTTTTATTTTCCTCAGTTTCTGTGTTATGTCTCCTCTTTTATCTCTGATTTTGTTAATTTGGATACTGTCTCTGTGTCTTTTAGTTAGTTTTGCTAAAGGTTCATATATCTTGTTTTTTTTGTTTTTTGGTTTTTTTTGTTTGTTTGTTTGATTTTGTTTTTTTTTTTTTTTTAAGAACAAGCTCTTGATTTTGTTGATTCTTTGTATTGGCCTCTTTAGTTCTACCTGGTTGATTTAAGCTCTGTCTTTGACTATTTCCTGCCATATACTCCTCTTTCGTGTGTTTCCTTCTTTTCTGTTCTAGAGCTTTCATAATAGCTTTGCTATTATGTTGCCTGTGTGGGATCTTTTCAATTTTTTTTTCATGAAGACACTTAGTTCCATGAATTTTCCTTTTAGCACTGTTTTCTTTTTGTCCCATAAATTTGGATATGCTCTGTCTTCATTTTCATTGAATTCTCTAAAGTCCTTGATTTCTTTCTTTATTTCTACCCTGAAGAAGTTATGATTAAGCAGAGAGGTGTTTAGTTTCCACGACTATGTGGGCTTTTCTCTGCTTTTGTTGTTATTGAAGTCTAGTGGTGATCAGACAGAATGCATAGAATTATTTCAATCTTCTCGTATCTTGTTTTATATCCAATTATATGGTCAATTTTGGAGAAAGTTCCATGAGGTACTGAAAAGAAGGTTTTGTTTTGGGTAACGTGCCCTATACATATCTGTTAAAACCATTTGGTTTATAATTTCTATATATGTCACTGTATCTCTGTTTATTTTCTATTTCCATGATCTGTCCGTTGGTGAGAGTGGGGTGTTGAAGTCTTCCAAAATGACTGTGTGAGATTCAATGTATGTTTTGAGCTTTAGAAAAGTTTCTTTTACAAATATGGGTGTTGTTGCATTTGGGGCCTAGATGTTCAGAATTCACTTCCTCTTGGTGGATTTTTCCTTTGAATATGAAGTGTCCTTCCTCATCCCCCTTGTTAACTTTTGGATGAAAGTCTAATTTATTGGATATTAGGCATCTCCACTTGTTTCTTGGGAACATTTGCTTGGAAAACTTTTTTCTAAGCTTTTACTCTGAAGTAGTGTCTGTGTTTGTCACTGAGCTCTGTTTACTGTATGCAGCAAAATTTTGGATATTGTTTATATATACAGTCTGTTAGCCTGTGTCTTTTTATTGGGGAATTGAGACCATTGATGTTAAGAGATATTAAAGACATGATTGTTAGTTCCTGTTATTAATATTCTCTTCTTTTTTGGTTTGTTTAATTTCTTGTGTTATCTTGGGTTTAGTTACCCTCCGTATATTGGAGATTTCATTCCAGTATCTTCTACAGGGTTCAATTAGTAGAAAGATGTTTAAATTTGGTTTTGTCATGGAATATCTTGTTTTCTACATCTATGGTGACTGAGAACATAGAACTGGGCTGGCATTTTTATTCTCTTACAGTTCTAGTATCTTCTGGCTTTTAGAGTCTCTATTGAAAAGTCTGGTATAATTTTATTAGGTCTGCCTTTATATGTTACTTGATCTTTTTCCTTAGAACTTTTAATATTATTTATTTGCTCTGTGCACTTAGTGTTTTGATTATTATGTGACAAGAGGATTTTCTTTTCTGGTCCAATCAATTTGATGTTATGTAGGCTTCTTGTACATTTATGACCATCTCTTTCTGTAGTTCAGAGAAATTTTCTTCTATGATCTTGTTGAAGATATTTTCTGGCCCTTTGAATTGGGATTCTTCACACTCTTTTATCCCTGTTATTCCTAGGTTTGCCCTTTTCTTGCGTCTGTAATTTCGTGGCTATTTTGAGTCAGGATCTTTTTATACCTTGTCCTCTCTTTGATCGATTTGTCAATATTTTTGATGATATCTTCTACATCTGAGCTTCTCACTTCTGTCTCTTGTATTCTGTTGCTGAGACTTGCATATGTAGCTCCTGATGTCTTTCCTAAGTTGTCCATTTCCAGGATGGCCACCCTTTGTGTTTTCTTTATTGTTTCTATTTCCATTTTTAGCTCTTGGACCATGTTGTTCAATTCCTTCATCTACTTGCTTATATTTTCTTTTTTTCTTTAAGAGATTTATTTGTTCTTCTTTAATGGCTTCTACCTGTTTCCCTGTTTTTCTTTAAAGGATTTCTTTATTTTCTCCTTAAAGGCCTCCACCATCTCCTAGAGATGGAATGTTAGGTCATTTTCATGCTTTTTCAGGTATGTTAGGGCATCCAGGGTTTGCTGTGGTAGGAGAAGTGGATTCTGATTGTTCAGCATTGCATTGGGTTCTATAGCTTATGATCTTGTGCTTGCCTCTGGTCATCTGGTAATCTCTGGTGTTAACTGGCCTGTGTGTCTCTGAGTAAAGCCTGCCTCCTTTGAGGCAGGCAGTGCTATCTCTGTTTAGGGTAGGACTTTTGTGTCTCTGGTTAGAGCAAGTCTTCTGTGTCTCTGCTTACTGAGGACCTCCTGGCAGGGAAGCAGGCTGTAGGTGTCAGCTGTATCTGGCTTCTGGAAGGAAGTAGGTCGGTAGGAAGGTGGAGCTAGGTGATGGGGAAGTGGGAGGGCGAGTATCTCTAAAAAGAAATTCTTATTCAGGTACATTCCACTTAAATGAGAAAATATTAGCAGAATTAATATTCCAAAGCAACTCCTTATTAAGAAAGAAGAAAGAATATTTTAATATTAAAAATCTTGATTTAAGAAGCTGTTTGCCAGTCTCCAAAAAACAAACACATTAAAAATAATAAGAAAGTGGAGTAGTATTCCATTGTGTAGATGTACCACATTTTCTATATCTATTCCTCTGTGGAAGGGCATCTGGAATCTTTCCAGCTTCTGGCTATTATAAATAAGGCTGCTATGAACATAGTGGAGCACGTGTCTTTGTTTTATGTTGGAGCATCTTTTGGGTATATGCCCAAGAGAAGTATAGCTGGGTCCTCAGGTAGTGCAATGTCCAATTTTCTGAGGAACCTCCAAACTGATTTCCAGAATGGTTGTATCAGTCTGCAATCCCACCAACAATGGAGGAGTGTTCCTCTTTCTCCCCATCCTTGCCAGCATCTGCTGTCACCGGAGTTTTTGATTTTAGCCATTATGACTGGTGTGAGGTGGAATCTTAAGGTTGTTTTGATTTGTATTTCCCTTATGAACAAGAATACCCTTGGAAGGGAATAGGGAGGCAAAATTTAGAAAATAGGCAGAAGGAACGCCCATTCAGAGCCTGCCCCACATGTGGTCCATACATATACAGCCACTAAACTAGATAAGGTGGATGAAGCAAAGAAGTGCAGGCTGACAGGAACTGGATGTATATCTCTCCTGAAAGACACAGTCAGAATATGGCAAATACATAGGTGAATACCAACAGCAAACCAGTGAACTGAGAACGGGACCCCCCGTTGAAGGAATCAGAGAAAGGACTGAAAGAGCTTGAAGGGGCTTGAGACCTCATATGAACAACAATGCCAACCAACCAGAGCTTCCAGGGACTAAGCCACTACCCAAAGACATGGACTGACCCTGGGCTCCAACTACATAGGTAGCAATGAATAGACTAGTAAGGGCACCAGTGGAAGGGGAGGCCCTTGGTCCTGCCAAGACTGAACCCCCAGTGAACAGGATTGTTGGGGGGAGGGCAGTAAGGGGAGAAGGAGGGGGAGGGGACACCCATATAAAGGGGAGGGGAGAGGTTAGGGGGATGTATGCTTGGAAACCGGGAAAGGTAATAGCAATTGAAATGTAAATAAGAAATAACCAATTTAATAAAGATGGAGAGAAGGAAAAAAAATAATAAGAAATACCCTTGACCTACATTTTCTTTATTTGCTTTAGGCAATCAGTGATTATTCCATTAACATATTTTCCTGATATATATCAGCTATATTAACGTCTCTATATTTCTCTTGTAATGTGGATCTCAAAGACTTATTCACCATATCTTGCAAACATGTGTTTACTTCCTTTCATGTCAGGAATCTTCCAAATATTTTAGAATTTTTAATTTTCCCCATATACCCCATATATACATATAAATACATACATATATATACAACTTTATTTAAAATTTGAAATTTCTGTATATATTGAATTTGCATGCATTCAAAATTTAGAGAAGATGAAATAATTTTTTTATTATTTATTTTTACACTCCAGATTTTATTCCCCTCCTGGTATACCCTCTGACTTTTCCACATCCCATACCTCCTCCCCACTGTCCTCCTTCCCTGTCTCTTCAAGGATGTCTCCACCCCACCAGACTTCTAAAAATCCTGGGACCTCCAGTCTCTTGAGGGTTAGGAGAATTTTCTCTGACTGAACTCAGACTCAGGAGTCCTCTGCTCTTGTGTGGAAAGGGGAACTAGACTTCTCCTTCTACTTGGAGCAGCAGCTCGAGGCTAAGCGGAATATTTGGCAGTTATTCTTGCATCGAACCTATTGTTTATTTTTTTTCTGTGAAATAATGCATTCGTTTATTTATTTATTTATTTATTTAGTTAGTTAGTTAGTTAGTTAGTTTTACACTCCAAATTTTATTCCCTTCTCAGTCCACCCTCCAACTGTTCCAACCCCCCAACTCCTGTCTCCACGAGGATGTCCTTACCCCACAAACCCCACCAAACCTCTAATTTCCCTGGGGCCTAGAGTCTCTTGAAGGTTAGGTGCATCTTCTCTGACTGAACCCAGATCTGGTAATCCTCTGCTGTATATGTATTGGGAGCTTCATGTCAACTGACGTATGCTGCCAGGTTTGTGATTCAGTGTTGGAGAGATCTCGCTAGTCCAGGTTAATTGAGATTGCTGGTACTCATTATAGGGTTGCCCTCCTCTTCAGCTTCCTCCAGTTTTTCCCTAATTCAACAGAGGGGTCAGCAGCTTCGGTTTGGGTTCACATATCTGCATCTGACTCTTTCAGCTGTTTGTTCGGTCTTATGCAAGGCAGTCATAGTGGGTCCCTTTTTGTGAATGCCCCATAGCTTCAGTAACGGTGTCAGATCTTGGGCCCCCTCTTGAGCTGGATCCCACTTTAAGCCAGTCTCTGGACTTTCTTTTCCTCAGGCTCTTGTCCATTTCTATCCCTGAATTTCATTCAGACAGGAAGAATCATGGGTCAGAGCTTTGACTGTGGGATGGCAACCCCATTCCTCACTTGATTCCCTGTCTTCCTGCTGGTAGTGGGTTCAGTAAGTTCCCTCTCCCCACTGTAGAGCATTTCATCTGTGGTCCTCCCTTTGAACCCTGAGAGTCTTTCACTTCCCAGTCTGTAGTACATTCTGGAGGGTTCTCCCAACCTCCTTTTTCCTGAGGTCACCTATTTCTGTTCCTTCTGCTGGCCCTCAGGGCTTCAGTCCTTTTCCCCCACCCCATATCAGATCATGTTCCCCTCTCCTCCCACTCCCATCCTCTTTTCCTCCTCTGTCCTTCCATCCACCACCACCCCATTGTGGTTGCTTTCTTCTCCCTCCAAAGTGGGACTGAGGCAACCTCACTTGGGCCCTTCAGCTTGTTGAACTTTTTGAGTTCTGTGAACTGTATCTTGGATATTCTGTAATTTTTTGACTAATATCTACTTATTAGTGAAAACATACCATTCATTTCCTTTGGGTCTGGGTTAACTATATCAGAATGATATTTTCTAGTTCCATCCATTTGCCTGCCAAACTCAGGATGTTCTCATTCTTAATAGCCAAGTAACATTCTACTGTGTATATTTTCTGTGTCCATTCTTCTGTTATGGGACATCTGGGTTGTTTCCAGCTTCTGCCTATCACAAATAAGGCCACTATGAACATAATAGAGCATGTGACCCTGTGGCATGGTGGGGCATATTTCGGGTTTATCCCCAAGAGTGCTATTTCTTGGTCTTTAGGAAGGTCTATTTCCAATTTTCTGAGGAACCTCCAAATTGATTTCCAGAGTAGTTGTAACAGTTTGCAATCCCACCAGCAATGGAGGAGTGTCCCTCTTTCTCCACATCATCACCAACATGTGCTGTCACCTGAGATTTTGTGTGTTCTATCCATACTCAGAATGCCAGCTACTGAGACATTTTACATTAAACTGACCTCTGATCGTTGACACAGGCACAATGCTCCTACATTAACATCCCAACCCAGAAGCTCATTGTAATGGTTGATCCTTCCAACCTGATAGGGTCCAGAAACACCTGGGTATGTCTGGTAACTATTAGTTTAAAAAGGTTATTTAATGTGGGAAGCCCTTCCGTAAATACGGGAAGTATCATTTCATGGGCCAGAATTCTAGACTTAATAAAACAGAGAAAGAAAACCAAAAACTGGCATTCATCTCTGCTTCTTACCTATGCAACCGAGGGTTCTGGAAGGCTCTGCTGCTATCCCCTTCCTTAATGATGAGCTATACAGTCATACTCTGGGTCAAAATCACCTTGCCCTTCTCTAAACTGCTTTTGTCAGATGTGCTGTTGCATTGACACGTAACAGATATGCTCCAATGTTGGATTACTTCAAGCACTGAAATTAACACTTTAGGTACTGCAATGTCTATTTCACTGCCCAGCAATACCCCAGGGTAGCCACAGATCTGTATATCACTTCTATTAGTATATTTCTCCTTGCATCTCTTCTAAAACAGTCATAGAAAGTCTATGAATTCTGTCATTGCTTTGTATGTTTTAGCTTCACTATAGTGAGCTCTATAATACTACTCTATTGCAAGCAGGTATCAGTATTCCACGTCTTTCTTTATTTGTATTGAAAGATATACAGTCTATATGTGCAAGAATATGTTAACCCATTTAAATGTTGACAGCCTTCTGGTATGTTAACTACCCCTTATCTTTTAAGAATAATTTTACTATCCCTTAATGACTCTAGCTTTACAGTGGGAGAGAGGGAGAGAGAGAGATTCCCAAATCAGTTGATAATTCTATGTTTATTTGTCTGTTTGTTCTTTAGGTACTTTAATGTGTTTTCCAGGGTATTTGCTCCATTTAACTTCTCATCAATGATACACATGCATTCCAGTTTCCTCCGTTATCATCAACACTTGTTCCTGGTTTTCATCTCTTCTTTAATTTAACTATCATGATGTTAAGAAGCTATGCTTGTAAAATTTCTTCACATTTTTTGGATTACTAATCATGGGCACCTTTCCATATGTTTGTTAGTCATTTATACATCCTATCAGGTATTATTTTTTTAATTTGTTACCTATATATTTTGTTAATTAGTTCTAGATAAATTTGTCCTTTTAAATGAAATGAAATGACTTTCAAAATTGCAAAATATAATTGTTTTTGTGAAAGAAAACTGAGGGATTAGACAAGGTTGCAGTTAAGAATTATACTATTTTTTACTTCTCCAGACTAGCATCAGGTGGCTCAAATCTCTAGTTTCAGGCTTCCAGTGCCTTCTTCTGTACTCCTTAGGCACCTGAGCCTATGTGACCATCTATGCCCCCCAGATATACACATGTACACATAAATATAAAGAACATTTTAAAAGAAAGAACAAATTTAAATGCTGAAATCTTAGTGCTAAAGGCAATGTAACCAAAAGTGTACTCTCATAGCTTCTGAACATTTATCTTGGAAATACTTTAATGTTTAGGCTACATTTAGTTCTAGTTTGTGGTATTTTAAAAAATAAGATTGTGACAGATAAAATTCATGTTATTTTGTCATTGATCACATGGTCCTTTCTGCCTTTTTGAAATACTGTATTTTTCCATTACTGATTTCATATCCTCTCTTTCAAGTTTGTCATCATCAGACTGGATTAATTATGCATTTGTATTACTCATCCAATTTTGAGCTAATTAGATTGTAAATAGCTTGATCTCTTTCATATTCTAATCTCTATTTAAAAATCTTGTGCATTTTAATTAATGTAGATGCACTCACTGGTAAATTAAAATTACAACCTTCAACAGATTTCCAGATGCATTAGATACTGTTTTATGTATTTCAAAATGAACACAAGTTGAAGGTTGATAATGTAGTAAGTGCATTTATTATAATTATCTCACCTTTTAACCCAGTGTTAGTGCTATCGTTATGAGTGATGTATATACCAACACCAAACATTTCAGCTCATATGCTTCCGAGTAGAGAAAGCGATGTCTCCCAGCAACACAAAGGAAGCACATGTAAATTACTCACCTGCGGTTATCTTACTCCAGAATCACGGTATGTTAGTGTAGTTATGATAACTTCATAAAATAGTTATTATCTAATTGTATATCTATTTTATAATTTATATAAACTCTATGCAATCACACAGTATAATGATACAAACTTCTGTATCATTTCTCTTCTGAGAAAGAATATTTAGGTGGTGATAAAGGATTACTAGTATCTTAATCAATTCTCTATTATTCTTTTAGTTTAAATATAAAAGATACAAGAGAGCCAGAGAAAAGGTAAAGTCCAATCATTCCAACGATAACTTTACATCAAGAGAAAATGAATGTAGGAGGTGTCAAATTCTTGTTTTGGGATAAGAGAGACGTAGAAATTAGGGAGCTTAAAAACAGATAACATGTGCTTCGGTTTTATATAACCTGCAAAATCTTGGCAGACAAAATTCTATAGCTTCTTTTTTCTCATTCTTAATTTAATTATTTTCCCTCTTTGTATCTTATGCTGGCAATCAGGCATATACTGCAGCTTCAACCTTCAGGAATCTACAACTATACTATTCTTCACTTAAAACTTGTCATACTTGATCTCCAAAATAGTAATATGTAATAAGTAAACTTCTTAGTATTTTATGCCTGAATTGAAGCAGAATTTTTGAGCATTACTCAACTCCTAACTCTTAGTAGCTCCTAACTCTTGCTTTTAATACAACAGAGTATTTGTTGTATTCTTTGTGTAGCAATGTGAGTCATGGAGATTGAAGTCTTCCTGAGATATAACCCAATCTTGATATTCCTACTATAAGGAAGAACATATCAATGAGTGAATTAAGTGTTTCTCCATTCTTTAATAAATACTAATTTTCTGGGACACACTAGTTTTCATATGAGCAACTACTCCTACATCAGCTTTTTTTTCAATACTTAATATTGTATCAATGTTTTTCTTCATGCCTTTCTCAGCCACAACCCCACACACATAAAATAGCCTTTGTCTGGCTAGTTCTAACTCCTCCTTCTAATTTAATTCTTAGTCATTACCCACCCATCAGTGTCCCATGTAAGCCAATTTGTCAATAACTTACTTATACCAGGAGAAATTACTCAACTGGAAATTTAGCACATTGTACTGAAAACATTTCTAATACACTCTACTGACATTATATTAGTTCTGTAAATTACACAGCACTCCCATCATTCTACAAAACAGCCCTAAAATGGAGAATGACATCAGGTTTCCCCAATTCTCTTTTCTAATCTTTTACAGCTCAGCACAATTTAAGCAGTGTCGTCTATTCATTTTATCAAAACAATGCTTACTGCAATCACATAGCTAGAATCTTCTACAAGTAGATTATAAACATATTTTTAATATTTCCCATTTGCCTCTCTGTTAGAAATATTTTTGTTGCATTTCGCTTCCTAATTTTTATCTATCCTACTGTCCATTCCACCTCCCTGATAATTTTTTTCATAGAATAACTTCAATAATTTAAAATATTAGTCTTTAGAAATTAGTATATCTTGTTCAAACCCATGTGATCCATAAAGTGGTTTTTACTGATATTCATGCTGGTGGTTTTAAATTTTTATTTAAATTCATTCTTAGATTTATAGACAATTATCTTTAACTTTCTGCAATGATGTAACCATCTAAGTTTTCCAAAAATGAATAGACTCTTAAATATACACAGTGCACTATTTTTACCACAATTGTAACATATTCCAATTTTACGACCACTGACATAAGCCAAAACTGTGCTTTCTCTGGTGTTTCTTATGCTAGTGATTATATCATAAATCTCCTTCAGGGTTGGGGATTTAGCTCAGTGGTAGAGCACTTGCCTAGTAAGGGCAAGGCCCTGGGTTCGGTCCTCAGCTCCGGAAAAAAAAATAAATCTCCTTCAATGTGTGTGATACTGAGAGATCCACTCTTACATGCCACACATACCAAAGGCATGCATTTCAATCTCTTACTCTCTCCCAATATCCACTGTAATTACATATGTTACCTCCCTAATATCTTCACAGATTCCAAGAATTCATCATTGGCTTTGCTCATATTTTATCGACCTACTGTCTACTTGTAGTCTACATGTAGACTGAAACACATCACTAAGAACAATAACAGTTAATATATTATTGGAAAACTTTCTTGCTCTTTCTTTTACTCATTCTCATCTCACTCAGGAGACTTACTTTTACTGTTCTATATCCTCAATCATTTTCAGAAGGCTTATTTGTCTATTTTAAATATTACATACATGAAAGGGGGCTTTCTTAGGAAGTAAGAATTAATGAATTCTGTTTCTTCCATAGATTTATAATCTTTCGTTCATATAATTTCATCTTTATGTTTATGTATTTACTACTCATACTATTCCTAATTCAATTCCTAATATTATTCATGAAAGGAAAATCCTCTTTTCTAAGTATTTTGTCACAATGATTAACAAGTTCCTGGTATAAAGCAGAGAATCCACTTATGTTTACAAAAATGAATGAGTGAATGGGAAACATCATCTGCATTGGAAAAATAGAAATATTCTACTACATATAACGTATTAGTGAAAATATCTTTAAAACAGTTTAATAGATCAAATTTTAAATGTATGTATAATCAACATGCACTATCATATTCTTTCGTGATGTTATCCTTCAAAGCTTGTTCATAAAAGTTATTATTGACAGAGATGCTAGAGGGTTCTAATATATTTTAAATAAATAAGTATGTTTAGTCACAAAAACTTGTGGGAAGAGTAAAAACTAATTAAAGTCACCAAAAACATCTCCATAGAAAACTAAAGTTTGTGTATACAAAAAACATGGAAAGAAAAAATAGAAAAGAAGTTGGAATATAAGTGCCAGTCATCTGAAGTAGACAGAATTAAATCTTCTGGGATTAGGAAAGGGATTTGTTTAAGGTTCTGGGACAGAGTGAAACTTGTAAGGAATCTTAATGTGTTCTAGGTATGTGGGCTGGAAAATATCAAAAGCACAATTCCAGCTAAACAATTAGAGAGTTTCTTTCTGTCTTAAGTGAGGCTTATGAAGGTCTTGATTGTAAATAACTCATGGTTAAATCCTTTGATGCATATCTAAAATGTAAATAACTTGATTGTTTACTTGAAATAAGCCATATGATTTAGATACCAAATGTTCTTCTCTTACATCTATAGCCTCATATGGTAGGCCTAACATTAATTATAATATTCATAAAGGCCTATAAATACACCTGACATATACTGGAATATTTATAATGTCAAAATAATAATGTTGAAATTGTTGATACATGCTAGTTCAAAATTAATAATTTTATCATCACTTTATAAAATAGTTTTGTCTATTATATCATTAAATATGGGATTTAGTTTTAATTATGTTTCTAGACACACTTGTGTGTCTTGTAAACAGTCTCATTTTGACATTTACGGGAAGAAAGTTTACTTGCATAATAATTCTGTAGCATTATAGAAATTATTTGTTGATGATTTGTTTTGTAGGGAGTGTGAACGAAAATGGCTGAAAAGAAACTCTCTTCAAAGCCTGATTGACTGATGAGAGCTTTAGTGCATTAGGGAGATCATAATATTGCAGGTCCACAGGCTAGACTCCTTATCTTGTGCCAGTTCTACCCTTCCAAAACCATGGCCAAATCTATAGTGGTACCAATATGATGTATTTAATAGAAACCTTTGGAATCCATTAGCTTAGCCAGCAGACCAGTATCTTCCACCTACCCCAAAGTAAAGAACATAATCAGACAGCATCCTGTGCCTATAGAAAAATCGTTCCCCACATTACCATAACTGCCTCTGAGTTATACCCATGATTTATTTTCAGATTTCCTGTGATTTATGAGTTTCTTTGTTTTGAGAAACTATAAAACCTCATGAAACTGCTTCTACATTAGAACATAGAGATTATAGTATATTAAATGTCTGTTCCTAGACCACGGTCACTTAAAATGGCTCAAAAATAAATCGTCTCTTATTTTCTTAAATAGGCGAACTGTAGTTTTTTAATCAAACCAAACTAATCGTAGTTTCGGAGAAGGTAAATCATAAATCTTTAATCAGGAAGTCTGACAGTTATTTATGTAAAATATGTTACTTTGAAAAATCATTTCTTTAACTTCAGGGTATATTTTATCTTAATGAATTTAATTAAAATGAATTTCGTTGGAGGTTTCATACAATATGATTCAGTCATATTCACTCCATTTCCTACTCTTCCACAAATTAAATCTTTTTCTACCCACCCAACACAGTATGATTTTAAAAAATCCTTCAAGTCCAATTAGTGCTCCCAATATATTCTTGTATCTATAGTCTATCACTGGAGAAAGATTGTCTTACATGGGACTACATTCCTAGAAAAAACTCTCACTCTATATTCAAGCAGCCAACAATTGCAGGAATTTTGGCTTAGTGGTCATATTTTGGACCCAAATCCTCTCTCCTTGTTGGATGTTCGTCTGGCATGGGTTAACACAGGTCTTGTACATGCTGTCCCATGTACTACTGCGAGTTCATATATGCAACTTCTCTGTTTTGTCCAGAAGATAATGTTTCTTTGAAGTAATAAGCTCATTATGGACCCTTCTCAGCAATAGTCCTCAAGCCCTGGAAGCAAGTTTGTGATATACACATCTTTTTTTGAAGGCAACATTTATATTTTCATTTTATACTATGAATTAAGGGATGCAGGAGAAACTTGAAGCAATACAATTGATTCTACAAAGGATTTAATAATATATTAGTTTAGGAAATATTAAATTACATGCAGTTGTATTTAGCTAAAGGACTGATGCAGCCAGAATGACTGGAAGATAAGAAGTATGAATTTTTTTAAACTTTGTATGATAATTGAAATTAAGGCTTTCAGGAAAAAGGTTTGTGTAAATGTTTGTTCATTAGAATTCACCTCAACTTGGGCTCTATTTCCATAATACAAGCAGACAAATCTCACTTACAGTTAGACATTTTAGGTCATCCTAACTAGCAGCTCATAGGGGATAGCAATCATTAAATCTTGGTCTGCCATTTTTTTTCTTTAGCAGGAGAAGCATAATTCTGCCAGGTGGGCAAGATAACCCTGGGTAACTACTCTGGCAAATGAACAACACTGTTTTACTTAAGAAGTAATTCTGGCAAACAACAACAACAACAACAAAAAGCAGTGAATTAGAAGACACACAGTGCAGAAACTACTAGCCAGTATCTTCAAACAGTGGCTGGCTGTGTTGTGCTTGAAAACAAGTAGTATTACCCATCTCTCTATAAAATAACAGCATGCACATAAGTATGTGAAAGACTTGATAACTAAAACCCAACTATCCTTCATATCTAAAGAAACCCATCATGTATAACTTCGGCAGTTCCCAATTTCTATTCTAAGCTCACTGTGGGAGAAGGTGTATATGTAAAATTCAAATTGGAAACAAAAATTAAATCATGCTTGATCAACTAAGCCACACCTATTTACTGATCCAACATCACTGAATTACTTTAAGCAAATAATTGCTTTATTATAACATTAATATTAGTACTTTGGGAAACTGAAAATTATTAGTATGCTTTTATTGGAACAAAATAAAGAGTAGTATATATTTATGACTGTAGGCACTTTAGTGTTATTTAATCAATGTGAAATATATACAAATAAAAAATAAATAATAAATCAAGAAAGAGTTTGTAAAAATTAGTGATTTATATTTAAAATATAATTAGAAAAATACTTAGTATACAAAAGTAATTTTCCTGTGAATATATCTAGATTAGGTAATCTAGCTTCCCCAGGATATTTAAATATTCTGCTCTTTAAATAATTTTATTAATGTATCATAGAAATTTTTAAAAACTGTTTTGAGTTTTTCACATTTTTATTGGATATTTTCTTTATCTACATTTTAAATATTATCCACCTTCCAGGTTTCCCCTCCAGAAATCCCCCCAATCAATTCCCCACCCCTGCCTCCATAAGGGTGCTCCCCCATCCATCCACCTACTCATGCCTCCCAGTCCTGGCATTCCCCTACCCTGGGGCATCGAGCCTTCACAGGACCAAGGACTTCTCCTCCCATTGATGCCAGAGAGGCCATTCTCTGCTACATATGTGGCTGGAACCATGGGTTGCTCAATGTGTACTTTAGTCCCTGGGAGCTTTAAGGGGTCTGGTTGGTAGATATTGTTGTTCTTCCTATGGGGCTGCAAACCCCCTCAACTACCTCAGTCCTTTCCTTAACTCCTCCACTGGGGACCCCATCCTCAGTCCAATGGTTGGCTGTGATTGGTAGCTCTGAAGCTGAGTATTGTTAGGTGATATTCTCTACTAGAAACCTTGGGTAATTAAGAAAGTATCCTTGGGCAACCTTCTCTGTGAGCTCTCAGCCTACAAATTATTTGAATAGATTCAGGAAAGAAAACTACATATGTATCTTCTATTAACATAAAAGATCAACATGGAAATAAAATGAATTTTCAATAGACTAAAAATATATTAAAGTATCTCCTTTTTCTTTCATTTTGCCTGTATGCTGTGGGGGCATAGCCTTTAGATGCCGAGTTCAAATCAGTAGAGAAATGGAAGAATTATTTGTACATCTTCTGCAGAGAAAAGCAATCTTGAAGACTGGAGAGATTTGATACAGCAAGTACAGTGCTTGCTCTGAAAGCATGAGAACCCTGAATTTGAATCCTACATGGAGCCAAGTATAGTACTATGTATCTGTAATACCAGATGCACTTACAATGAGACGAGAGATAGAGGTATTTCCCACAATCCATCTGATAGAGACTGGATAATCTGCACAAGCTCATGGGACCAGTAGCCTATTATACACAGCATGGAATCAGAATAACGACCCAGTTCCATGAAAGATGGAAGGTGATACATCTTCCACTCTCCGTGTATGTGTTGCTGCATGGATCCATCTTCACTCACTCACACAGACACACACACATGCACACTTACATACACATACAGAATGCATTCAGAAAAAAATTATAAATCGCCAGACTACTTCAGTCTGAATGTGTACAGCTGGGAAAGATGTTCTGTGCATCAAACTCCCCCCCCCCAAAAAAATTCTGGTTATTACTTTGTCCACTACTCTTATTCTTAAAAATGGCTCATATTTCAGAGTAGCCTGACAATGGTTTGGACAGGTATCTCCCACAACCCATCTGATACAGACTGTTCAGCAGCCAGTTGTACTGGAAAATGGAAGAAGCTATTAAAATAAAGATTATTGAGACTTTCAGGTGCGGGGTAAGAGTATCCCCTTGGTGGAGCTCCAAAACCCCCAGATCCTTCCTCCTCCTCACTGAGTCTCAGCCCCCCTGGAATGAATTAATTTCTCCAACATGCACTTGCATCAGAATGTACTGTCTGACATCAGATCCCAAGCAACACAGTCTGTGGACCATAAATGCCACTTCCAATGCTGTAAACCCAAATGAGCACATTTTATACTTTCAAGGTATACCTCTAGTATTTCTTACAGTAACGAGAGCTTCCTAGCATCTGCATCTGAATAAAGGCTTGTTAGATGAATCTTTTCCTTTTTCTTTTCACATCATTATTCAGTCAAAGACCACTGCTACAGGTTCAAAGGTTCATAATAGCTATTTCCCTTTTACCTTTTATCATGGAGACAACACAGGTAGTTTATAACTGAAGTTTTGGGAGACAAACCTCTTAGTATGGATTTTGGTTGGTAATAGCTGACACTAACTCCCATGAGATTGACGTCATGATCATAGCTATCTGGCTCACTGACAGGAAACCAGTAACTCTATAGTACCTTAATGTTGTTATTTAGGAAGAACTCAAAAGCAATTGGAATGAAGTTTAAGGTCTAGTTTGCATGTCACGTACATTTCTATTCAAAGCGAATAAGTCAAGGGTGAGAAATCATCATAATATTATATCAAGTCATTAATAATTGACATAGATAAAATTAAAATAGGGCCTTTACTCCTGGCAATTAAGATTCATAGTGCAACTGGGGTTCCATGTTCCCAGATGTTGAATATGAGGAATTACTCCAGTGATGAAAATAACATTTTAATTTGATTTTTGAGATATTGACCCAATTCTTAAAATATTTATTCATATTTAGTAATGTTCTTTGCAATATAAAATCCACTGGTTATGTGCATGCAATGCTAAGTGGGATTTTTGATAACATACTTTAATTCTCAATATTATAGATAAATAGCTTGTAGTGGTAGGAAAATATGAAAATTTCAAATTATAATTTTCCCTCTCCCACCTTCATGATATCTCTTGTCTTAATACTCCTGCAGAGTTTGTAAATGCTAAGAGTGTGTTTCAGTGGAAATATCTTTAGATATCATATGTCAGAGATCAATCAGTAACTATAGGTCTTACATATAATTTATGTTTACATGAAAAACATTTTGAAGAAAACAAAGGAGGCTAAATGGTGTGCCATGAGTTAAATGGCCTTTTGTTTGCAAAAAGGAAAAGAAGATCCTGTATAAACACATGCAATGGTGATTGACAGGTCAAAATTAATTTTGTAAAGATGACAACAGGTAGGGGCTCACATTTTATTTTTCATTTCATTTTATATAGAAAATGATTTATTGCTTACAATTCTATGGTAAGGAGTTTAAGTTTAAGTTGACAGAGATTAACAGGCCTTGCTTTATGAAGTCAGCTCCAGTGTTTCAACCAGGACTGGTAGGTCTAAGTGACTTCTCTTATTCTCCTGGACTTGGTGCTTCCTTTCTTCAAGAGAGATCTGCTGTTCCCCATCCAGGGATTTCACCATATACTTAGTCTCTCATCCATCATCTAGATAGTCAGCCTGAATATTCTTACATGGTAGCTGGCTTCTACAAGACTGAAAGAGAGAAACCTACATGTGGAACCAGAATTACATCACGTCTGCTGTACTATGTTTCATGACTAGATCTGTGAGAAGGGGAACTAGACTTCAGTCTCTTGAAGGTTAGGTGCATCTTCTCTGACTAACTCAGTCAGACACAGGAGTCCTCTGCTGTGTATGTGTGGGAAGAGGAACTAGACTCCTCTTTAAACTTGGAGCAGCAGCTCAAGTCCAAGAGGGATATTTAGCAGTTATTCTTATATCAAACCTATTGTAAATTATTTTATCTGTGAAAAAAATGCATCTATCTATCTATCTATCTATCTATCTATCTATCTATCTATCTATCTATCATCATTTATTTCTACACTCCAAATTTTATTCCTGTCCGGGTACACCCTCCGACTGTTCCACATCCCATACATTCCTCCCACCTCCCGTCTCCACAACGATGTCCCCAAACCTCCCACTCCGCCAGACCTCGAAACTTCCTGGGGCCTCCAGGCTCTTGAGGGTTAAGTGCATGTTCTCTGACTGAACCCGGGCCTGGAGGTCCTGTACTGTATATGTTTTGGGAACCTGATATCAGCTGGTGTTTTCTGTCAGGTTGGTGATTCAGTGTCTGAGAGATGCTGAGGGTCCAGGTCAATTGAAACTGCTGGTACTCTTACAGGGTCACCCTCCTTTTCAGCCTCCTCCAGCTTTTCTCCGGGGTCAGCAGCTTCTGTTAACTGGTTGGGTTGATGCATTTTAGACCATCTTGTCTTGCCCAGAATCCTTCGCTCCTTGACTCCTGGTATCCAATATCCCTTTGACTCCTCAACTGTTTCCTTCAATTCATTTTATTGTTCAGTTTTGTAACTTCATCAACATCCTGTGAGTATTCAGCATAATAAACTTCATATATTTATTTGAAAATATGTACAAGAACTTAAATGATGAAATTATATATCTAGCTCAAATTGCAATATGAAATTTTTCTTTCTCTTTGCATATAAATGGTACATGAATCACAATACTCAAAGGAGGAAATAAGGAAACAGTGTGGAACAGAGACTGAAGGAAAGGCCATCAGAGACTGCACCACCTGGGAATCCATCCCAAATACAGAAACCAAACCAAGACACTATTGTGGATGCCAAGAAGTGCATGCTAACCAGAGCATGATTTAGCTGTCTCCCAAGAGCCTCTGCCAGAGCCCACAGAAAACCATTGGACTGAGAATGGGGTCCCCAACGAAGGAATTACTGAAAGGACTGAAGGAGCTGAAGAGGTTTGTAACCCATAGAAAGAACTATATTAACCAAACAATACTCTGAGATTTCAGGGGTTAAACCACCAACCAATGAGTACACATGGAGCAACCCATGGCTCCAGCGGCATATGCAGCAAAGGATCATGTTGTCAGGCATCAATCGGAGGAGAGCCCTTGGTCCAGTGTAGGGGAATGCCAGGGCAAGTAAGTGGGAGGGAGTGGGTGAATGGCTGGGGGAGACCATCATGGAGGCAGGGGTTAGGGGGATAGGATGGGGGCTTTCTGGAGGGGAAACCAGGAAAGGGTTGTTTACATTTGAAATGTAAATAAAGAAAATATCTAAGAAAAAGAAAGAAAACAATGACGAAATGCTGTCCCCTCCACCTTCTAAGAATGGCTCTGGCTTGCTTTCTTGTTCTTGTTCTTGTTTTATATATCTAATAATACATTATTACTCCCCAAAATTTTCAACATGGAAGATATTAAAAGTAATAATGACCACAGGTAATATAAATACATTGTATCCTTGACCTAGAAGAACAACAAAAAATTAAATTTCCCTTAAATCAAACCTAAGTCAGATGATCACATGTCAATTCTTTTATTTCAACTCCTTTAAAAATATTCCTTTTATTTTCTTTTAGGGAAGTAATTAAAAATTTTCTCCTTTCCCTTCCATAAGTCAAAACCTCCCTCATATCACTATGTGTATTTTTCTTTTCTTTTCTTTTCTTTTCTTTCCTTTTCTCTTCTTTCTTTCTTTTGTTTTGAAACTCATGGTCCCTTTTTCATTACTTGTACATACATACATGTATGTAAATATATGTGTTTCTGAATATATAAATACTCCCTGTTGATGCAGTGTTCTATAAATATATTCAATGCTGACCGTTTGGTACTGGACAATCAATTGGTATGTTCTTCTCTTGGGGAAGTTAAGTTATCCTACTCTGAATATTAGTCTTCAGTAATTCTTTGTGTATGTTTTGAAGCAGAGTGGTGTTTGTTCAGTCCACTATGGCATAAACAATGTTGTCCATCTTAAGCTCATGTTTCAGCAGTCTTGGTATCTCATTTCCATACTTATTTGTCTATTTATTCATTTATTTTGGTACACATGTATAACTATTTTGCTTAAATGTATGTATAAGCAACAAGCAAAAGCCTAGAAGCCCTGTAAGGAAGGGGGTGGTATTCAGATCTCCTGGAACTGGGAGGTATAGACAGCTATGAGCCAACATGTGGATACAGGAACCTGAATACATGTCCTTTGCAAGATTAGTATCATAACCACAGAGTAACCTATCCAAGTCCTTGAAAATTGACCTGATAGAAACATTTCACAGAACCATATCTACTCTTAATCTTTAATACTGCACCATATAATTTTTCTTGTTCTAATTATGCAGAACTTGAAAGTTTCAATATCAAATGGAATTATGTCTGGATTTTGTTGAGTTACTTCATTCTGCTTATTTGTAATATTTAGGAAAATTCTTCACTTGTATTTGTGAAAACTTTTAAACATTGCATATGCTATTAGTTCATGCATAAATTATTGTAATAACCTTAAACAAAAGTTCTACATTAGGTTACATTTTCCAGTATTTCCATACCCTCCAAAAAAATGGATCCTGAGTTAAATATTTGAAATGTATTCATTGAGAGCAAAAGACAGCATAGAATTAACCAACACATTTTGTAATAAGATACCAGATGAACTAGATTGTTGGGGGGAGGGCGGCAAGGGGGGGGAGGATGGGGAGGGGAACACCCATAGAGAAGGGGAAGGGGAGGGGGATGTTTGCCCGGAAACCGGGAAAGGGAATAACACTCGAAATGTATATAAGAAATACTCAAGTTAATAAAAAAAAAAAGAAAAGAAAAGCACAATTATCAAATGGAACTTAAAAAAAAAAAAGATACCAGATGATTTCTTTGTACTATGAAAATGAATTGACCTGCTCCTGGAGATGACTCTGAGACACTCTCTGTACCAAGATCCTCTGGGTAGAGAACTAGATTGTCAGAACTGTGGATAATCCTGAAAGCACAGGTGAGACCACCACTTCTGCTATCAAGAGCGCTCTGGACACAGGAACCTAGGAGCAGTCTGAGACAGGATCCTTCCAGTTTCTCCTTGTGCCTGGAACTGACCTTGGGATGCAGCTCTCCTTACCCAGATCCTGCTGGGAGAAAGCTGAACTCCAGGAGTGCTGACACACAGGCTTAGATAAGTGTCAAACCACTGTCAGAGACAGCAAGACCAGCTAAAACTAGGGATAAACAGATGGCGAGAGGAAAGGGCAAGAACCTAAGCAACAGAAACCAAGGCCACTTGGCATCAACAGAAACAAGCTCCACCAACACAGAAACCCTGGATACCCCAACACCCTGGAAAAGCAAGATTTAAAATCACAAGTCATTATGATGTTAGAGGACTTTAAGAAGGGCATAAATAACTCCTTAAAGAAATACAGGACAGCACAGGAAACAAGTAGAAGCCCTTAAAGAGAAAACACAAAAATCCCTTAAAGAATTATAGGAATATACAAACAAAACAGGGGAATGAAATGAACAAAATCATCCAGGATTTAAAATGGAAATAGAAACAATTAAAAAAAATCCAAAGGGGGACAACCCTGGAGATAGGAAACCTAGGAAAGAGATCAGAAGTCATAGACGCAAGCATCACACAAGAATACAAGAGATAGAAGAGAGTATTTCAGAGGCAGAATACACCATAGAAAACATTGACACAACCATCAAAGAAAATGCAAAAGGCAAAAAACTCCTAACACAAAGTATCCAAGAAATCCAAGACTCAATGAGAAGATCAAACCTAAGGATAAAGGTATAGAAGCGAGTGGAGATTCCCAACTTAAAGGTCCAGTAAATATCTTCAATAAAATTATAGAAGAAAACTTCCCTAACCTAAAAAAAGAAATGCCCATAAACTTACAAGAAGTCTAAAGAACTCCAAACAGATTGGACCAGAAGAGAAATTCCTCCCATCACATAATATTCAAAACACCAAGTGTGCAAACAAAGAAAGAATATTAAAAGCAATAAGGGGAAAAGATCAAGTAACATATAAAGCCAGACCTATAAGACACCAGACATCTCACCAGAGACTATGAAAGCCAGAAGATCCTGGAGAGATGTCATACAGAACCTAAGAGAAAAAAAATTGTCAGCCCAGGCTACTATATCCACCAAAACTCTCAATTAATGTAGATGGAGAATCCAACATATTCCATGACAAAACCAAATTTACACAATATCTTTCCACAAATCCAGACTTAAGAAGTATAATAGATGGAAAACTCCAAACAAGGAGGGAAACTACAACTTAGAAAAAGCAATATATTTTTGCAAAAATCCCAAAAGAGGAGATCCATATAATTCCATTACTAACAACAAAAATAACAGGAAACAACAATCATTAGTCCCTAATATTTCAAGGTCGGAATAAAATACTCATGGGAAGCAGATAGAGGGAGGGCACTGAGTAGGAGACTTAAAAGGGAGGGGAAAGGGGGAACAGGATCTGGGGGATGTGGAGAGAAACCCAGAAGATCAGGAGGATGAATACAGTCTCAGGTGGGTGGGAAGTGGGGGGAACTTCCAGAAAGTACTAGAGACCTGGGAGGACTTTTAGGACTCAAAGGAAGGGACCTTAGATGAAAGCTAGACAGTGGGGAGAGGGAACTGGAAGAGCTCACCTCAGGCAGACAGACAGGACTTCAAGACAGATACATAAAACCTAGCAAAAGCAGCATGAATTAGAACTCTCAATCTATAATGGAAATGAAATTGTAGCAAATTAATATCCCTATATGAGATATTTTGTTTCTGACACAAGAAAACTAACACAATTGGTATATAAACTTTAGAAAAAGATTGTACACATATTTACATATTACAATTACTATTTATTTAATGTTGTGTTTTATTTATTAATGTGTTTTATTTATTTTATGTAATATATACATATATAATTACGTATATATACATATATTACATATATTACATACATTCATAATTTCTAATTGTATTTTTTGAGGAAATATACGGTACCACCTCATTAATCATCAACTATCAAAATGTCCAAGGAGATAAAATGATTTATTTTCAACTTAAATTAAAACTCCAGGATACTATGGTGGACCAAAACCACTCATTTCTTCAGGTCTCAATATTTTCTTTAATAGAGAAATTAATATCTTAAATATCTTTTCTTACTCCCTTGCTTGTTTCATACTCCTCAAAATTAAATACTACTCCACCCATGATATTCCTCCTTCCTGACCTGCCTAATTAGCTCTGCATTTCTCCTTCAATGCTTCACAATCCCTGGGTCTCTTATATCTAGTACTGGAAAGTAAGGGATAAGATAGTTAAAGTGCATGGTTAATGAAATCAAATCCATATCTTCCTGTGTCCTTTCTGTTTTCTTTTTTCTCCTGGCTTATGTTTTCGCTGTCATTCTCAGTATCAAAATGCTAAGTTCAATTCTTCTCTGTGAATCCCATTCCTATTTCTCTCTACCTTGGAATTATATTCCACCTCTGTACTTTTGTATCCTCCATTTAATAGCTATGCTACCTTAAGCAACAGACAGATTTTTGCTAAATTCCAACCCATTCCACTATTTTTTAAACCTTTATTATATATTTCTTTACTTATATTTCAAACGTTATTCAACTTCCCGGTTTCCTGTCCATAAGCCCCCATTCCCTCCCCTCACCCATGGCTATTCCCCCTATACATCCCCCTTATTGCCGCCCATATTCCCCAGCACTGGGGATCCAACTTTGGAAAGACCAAGGGCTTTCCCTTCCACTGCTGCCCCAACAAGGCTATTCTCTGCTACATATGCAGTTCAGCACTGGGTTAATCCATGTATAGTCTTTCAGTAGTGGTTTAGTCCATGGAAACTCTGGTTCGTTGGCATTGCTGTTTTTATGGGGTTGCAAGCTCCTTCAACTCTTTCAATACTTCCTCTAATTCCCACTAAGGGGGTCCTATTCTCAGTTCAGTGATTTGCTGCTAGCTTTGACCTCTGTATTGGATGTGCTCTGGATGTGTCTCTCAGGAGAGATCTATATCCAGTCCGTTTCCAATGCATTTTTTAGCTTCATCAATCTTATCTAGTTTTGGTGGATGTATATATTTGGGCCACATGTGTGTCATGCTCTGAATGCTGTTTCATTCAGTCGCTGCTCTAAACTTTGCTAGCATATCCCCTCCTATGAATATTATTTCCCCATTTAAGAAGGAGTGGGATCATCTGCATTTTGGCCATCCTTTTTTTTTTTTTTGAGCTTCCTGTGGTCTGTAGATTGCATCTAGAGTAATTTGAGCTTTTTGTCTAATATAAACTTATCGATGAGTGCATACCAAGTGTATTTTTCTATGATTAAGTAACCTCATTCAGGATGATATTTTCTAGTTCATTCAATTTACCTATGAATTTCATGAAGTCATTGCTTTTGACAGCTGAGTAGTACTCCTTTGTGTAGATATACCACATTTTGTGAATCCGTTCTTCTGTTGAAGGGCATCTGGGTTCTTTCCAGCTTCTGGCTATTATAAATAAGGCTGCTAAGAACATAGTGAAGTATGTGTCTTTGTTGTAAGTTGGAGCATCTTTTGGGTATAGGCCCAGGAGAGTTATAGTTGGGTCCTCAGGTAGTAGAATGTCCAATTTTCTGAGGAACCTCCAGACTGATTTCCAGAGTGGTTGCAACAGTTTGCAATCCCACCAACAATGGAGGATTGTTCCTCTTTCTCCACATCCTTGCCAGCATCTGCTTCCACCCGAGTTTTTTATCTTAGCCATTCTAACTGGTGTGAGGTGGAATCTCAGGGTTGTTTTGTTTTGCATTTCCCTGATGACTCAGGATGTTGAATATTTCTTTATGTGCTTTTTGGCCATTTGAAAATCCTCAGCCGAGAATGTTTTCTTTAGCTCTGTACCCCACTTTTTAATAGGGTTAATTGGCTCTCTTGAGTCTAACTTCTTGAGTTCTTTATATATTTTGGATATTAGCCCTCTATAAGACGTAGGATTAGTAAAGATTTTTCCCAATCTGTTGGTTGCCATTTTGTCCTAATGACGGTGTCTTTTGCTTTACAAAAGCTTTGTAGTTTTATGAGGTCCCATTTGACTGTTCTTGATGTTGGAGCATAAGCCATTGGTGTTTTGTTCAGGAAATTTTCCCCAGTGCCCATGTGTTGAAGACTCTTCCGCACTTTTTCTTCTATTAGCTTGAGTGTATCTGGTATGATGTGGAGGTCCGTGATCTACTTGGACTTAAGCTTTGTACATGGTGATCGATTTGCATTCTTCTACATGCTCACCTCCAGTTGAACCAGTATCATTTGTTGAAAGTGCTATCTTTTTCCATTGTTTGATTTTGTATGGTTTTACCTCCTTTGTCAAAGATCAAGTGACCATAGGCATGTGGGTTCATTTCTGGTTCTTCAATTCTGTTCCACTGATCTATCTGCCTGTCTCTGTACCAATACCATACAGGTTTTTTGTTTGTTTGTTTGTTTTTCCATCTTCTATTGCTCTGTAATACTGCTTGAAATCAGGGATGGTGATTGCCCCAGAAGTTCTTTTATTGTTGAGTATACTTTTCACTATCCTGGGTTTTTGTTATTCCAAATGAATTTGCAAATTGCTCTTTCTATCTCTATAAAGAATTGAGTAGGAATTTTGATGGGAATTGCATTGAATCTGTGGATTGCTTTTGGCAAAATGGCCATCGTTACTATATTAATCCTGCCAATCCGTGACCATGGAAGATCTTCTGAAATCTTCCTGAATTTCTTTCTTCAGAGATTTGAAGTTCTTGTCTTACAGATCTTTCACTTGTTTGGTTAAAGTCACACCACGATATTTTATGTTATTTGGGGCTATTGTGAAGGTGTCATTTCCTTAATTTCTTTCTCAGCCTGTTTATCCTTTGAGCAGAGGAAGGCTACTGATTTGTTTGAATTAATTTTATACCCCATCACTCTGCTGAAGTTGTTTATCAGGTTAAATAGTTCTCTGGAGGAACTTTTGGGGTCGCTTAAATACACTATCATTAACAGCGCACCACTTGGTAGAATGTAATACTTTCTTCTGTGAAACTGTAATAAAAATTGGATGATAGTCTTTAAAGGATCAATAAAACAGTGCACCTTATGTGTTCAGCATAAAATAGCTGCAGTAGAAAACACGGAATCTATACTCTAACTTATTACTATAATATTAACTTTCGTACATAATTTACGTGTCATTCCTACTGCATATAATGGATGAAGCAGTCATGAAGTTGATTATACTTTGCATTTTACCAATGAAGGAGTCTTTATTGTTAGGCTGAAGCTTATTTATTGAAGTAAATATCAAGCAGGGAGATCTCTAACCTGGTTTTGCTATTAGCACTCTCAAATTAGGCAAGTGCTTGGCCTCATAGGTGTTAATTTACATAGTATCTTTGCAGATATTAAACACAACTCAAGTTTTGTCCATTAATAGGTTGTCACAATGCAGAAACCCCTTGTCTATCTATGGGGCTATAGTTCCACAAACCAACAATAAGATGAAAATGCCATTAGTCAAATATGCATATCATTTGCCTGACACATTGGACGCAAAACTGACTCAATAACAAATGCCAATTGCTTGCTCTAATGTACAGACTTATGTCTACCTGACTGAGTGCTGGAATCTGTGGTATAATTTCATAGCCAAGTTCTAAAGAACTGTCTGACTACACAGCCATAATTTATAAAAAACAAATCAGGTTTATGATTCAATGTATGCTTGATTTCAAATATATAGCATTTTTATGCTATATAAAATGAAAACTAATAAATTGGACCATCATAATCCAAGTCCATCTACATTTATGTTATAAGGTAATCACATGTCTGTGTAGTAGATATTTGACTAACCTTAAATGCTCAGTATGTATTCCTTGATATATGTGTCCAAATTCTTATTAGTGTATTAGGCATACATTCATAGTTTTCTGACTCAAGTTTGCCTTCCTCAGAATGTTTTCCACTCTACTCTCTTATAAATTATTCTCTCTACAATGTGGTCTCTTTATTGCTCTCTTAACCTTTGATCCCATTTCTACATAAGTAACCTTGTACTTACACGTGTTTCCTTTTTGCTACCCTGATAGCTCCTGTATAAATCTATTTGATGATCAGCAGGATGGCACTCATGGAATATTTATACATCTACTGTATAACAAATCTCATATTCATAACAAAATCAAGCATAAATACTTTGAAAGTTTAAGGTGCATACGAGTGTGAGGTATATATAGTTCATGAGTGAACAGTCTAATGAGTCAAAGGGCATTTAGTCAGCAATATCACCCTTTACATTAGGTGTGATTTTCATATTTTCTAGGAAAATATGTATAAATGTTTATGGTGATTTTAAAAATTAATTTAATACTCCATATGCTACCATTTTGACTGGGATATAAAATAATTACATCCGTCTACCTTTGTGCAACCTAATGTAGAAATTCCCTCAGGATATGCCGGTTACAGATTTGGCATTTATTAGGCATTTAAAGATTTAAAAGAAACAACAGAAATTACAATGACAAGTTCGAGTCCAATGTGACAGACTCTGCTGTAGAGTGGAATAGAATTTTAAATATCATTTTCAAATTTTTTTTTACACAGGGTGATTTAACCTTTCTACTAATTTCTCTTTTAATTCTGGGGAAGCATAAAACTGAATTCCTTCTTATCAAGGAGTAGACGCTTGAAAAAGCACATTTCCGCTGCTGTGTAAGAAGAAAACTGCTGTATCAAAATGAGGGGTAGGTTTTGAAGAGATTTCCTCAGCTGTGTGAACAGCAAGCTCGTCTGTTTGATTTGCAAATACGATTTTAACTGGAAAGATTTGAACAAGGTAATTTTGAGCTACAAGAGTACTCTAGATGTCTTTGTCTAAATTTAAGCTCAACAAAAGCTCAGCAATCAGTCATTTTAGGATAGAATTCTCCAATTTTATTAATTTATTTGGTCAATGACATATTTTACTCTAACTCCATGGTGCATTTTAAAAATAATAATGTTATGTAAATGATTCTTTCATTATATAGAACATACCACATTTGGACGAATAGCAGAAGATGATAAAAGATTGTCTTGTGAGATAGAGTTAACTATTTTGATTTTAATAAAAAATAGGCTTAAATTGAAGTTGTAAGAGTTTTAACCTCCATTTCTTTTCTTTCTTTTTTTCATTTTTATTGCATATTTTCTTTATCTATATTTCAAATATCCCCCTTCTTGGTTTCCCCTCTGAAAACCCCCTATCCCATCCCCCCAACTCCCTCTCTCTATGAGGATGCTCCCCAACTCATCCACCCACTCCCTCCTGTCTCCCTGCCCTGGCATTCCCCTACACTGGAGCATCTAGCCTTCACAGGACCAAGGGCCTCTTTTCCCTCTAATGCCTTACAAGGCATTCCTCTCCTACATATGCGGCTTGAGCCATGGGTTGCACCATGTGTACTCTTTGGTTGGTGGTTTAGTCCCTGGGAGCTCTGGAGTGTTTGGCTGGTTGATATTGTTGTTATTCCTATGGGGTTGCAAACCCCATAAGCTAACTCAGTCCATTCTCTACCTCCTCCATTGGAGAACCTGTGCTAAGTTCAACAGTTGGCTGCAAGCATCACCTTCTGTATTTGTCAGGTTCTGAAAACAATCTCAGGAAACCGCCTTATATCAGGCTCCTGTCAGCATGCACCTCTTGGCATCCCCTATAGTAACTGTTTTTGGTTACTATTGGTTACATGGATCCCCATGTATGCCAGTCTCTGGATGGCTTTTCCTTCAATCTTGTTTGGCACTTTGTTTCCATATTTCTTCCTGTGTGTATTTTGTTTCCTTCTAAGAAGTACTGAAGCATTCATACTTTAGACTTTCTTCTTCTTGAGCTTCATGTGGTCTGTAAATTGTATCTTGGGTATTCTGAATTTCTGATTCTTAAGTTATCTGGTCATTAAAATCAAAAGGCCTTTACTCAAAACTATAAGCCATTGAAAGCACAGTCACACACTTTTCTGACATAAACATTTAAAAAGGCAAAAGCAGGGGAAAGGGGAGTGCCAGATCTGGACTATTCTCAATAAAGGAAGGAAAGGGATGCCCAAGCCATACTTGAAAACACATAACTACTTAACAACTGCATCAAAGTGTCTGGGTATAAAATTAACTAAACAAATCACTAGCCTTCTTCTGCTCAAAGGACAAACAGACTGAGAAAGAAATTAAGGAAATGACAACCGTCAAAATACTCCCAAAAAATATAAAATATTTTTGTGTGACTTTAACCAAGCAAGTGAAAGATTTTTATGACAAGAACTTCAAGTCTCTGAAGTAAGAAATTGAGGAAGATCTCAGAAGATGGCAAGATCTTCCATGCTCATGGATTGGCAGGATTAATATAGTAACGATGCCCATTTTGCCAAAAGCAATCTACAGATTCAATGCAATCCCCATCAAAATTCCTACTCAATTCTTTATAGAGATAGAAAGAGCGATTTGCAAATTCATTTGGAATAACAAAAAACCCAGGATAGTGAAAAGTATACTCAACAATAAAAGAACTCCAGGGGGAATCACCATCCCTGACTTCAAGCAGTATTACAGAGTAATAGTGATAAAAACTGTATGGTATTGGTACAGAGACAGGCAGATAGATCAGTGGAACAGAATTGAAGACCGAAAAATGAACCCACACACCTATGGTCACTTGATCTTTGACAAAGGAGCCAAAACCATCCAATGGAAAAAAGATAGCATTTTCAACAACTGGTGCTGGTTCAACTGGAGGTCAGCATGTAGAAGAATGCAAATTAATTTATTCTTATCACCCTGTACAAAGCTTAAGTCCAAGTGGATCAAGGACCTCCACAACAAACCAGATACACTCAAACTAACAGAAGAAAAACTAGGGAAGCATCTGGAACACATGAGCACTGAACAAAACACCAATGGCTTATGCTCTGAGATCCAGAATCGACAAATGGGATCTCATAAAACTGCAAAGCTTTTGTAACGCAAAAGACACTGTTGTTAGGACAAAATGGCAACCAACAGATTGGGAAAAGATCTTTACCAATCCTACATCTGATAGAGGGCTAATATCCAAAATTTACAAAGAACTCAAGAAGTTAGACTCCAGAGAGCCAAATAACCCATTAAAAATGGGGTACAGAGCCAAACAAAACATTCTCAACTGAGGATTATCAAATGGCCAAAAAGCACCTAAAGAAATATTGAACATCCTTAATCATCAGGGAAATGCAAATCAAAACAACCCTGAGATTCCACCTCAAACCAGTGAGAATGGCTAAGATCAAAAACTCAGGTGACAGCAGATGCTGGCGAGGATGCGGAGAAAGAGGAACACTCCTCCATTGTTGGTGGGATTGCAGACTGGTACAACCATTCTGGAAATCAGTCTGGAGGTTCCTCAGAAAACTGGACATTGAACTGCCTGAAGATCCAGCTATAACTCTACTGGGCATATACCCAAAAGATGCTCCAACATAGAACAAAGACACATGCTCCACTATGTTCTTAGCAGCCTTATTTATAGCAGCCAGAAGCTGGAAAGAACCCAGATGCCCTTCAACAGAGGAATGGATTCACAAAATGTGGTACATCTACACAATGGAGTACTACTCAGATATCGAAAACAATGACTTCATGAAATTCATAGGCAAATGAAATGAACTAGAAAATATCATCCTGAGTGAGGTTACTCAATCACAGAAAAACACACTTGGTATGCACTAATTGATAAATGGATATTAGCCAGAAACATCGAATTACCCAAAATGTAATCCACAGACCACAGGAAGCTCAAGAGGGATGACAAAAATGTGGTAGATCCTACTCCTTCTTAAAAGGGGGGAAAATATCCATAGGAGGGGATATGGAAGGAAAGATTAGAGCAGTGACTCAAGGAATGTCCATTCAGAGTCTGACACAAATGTGGCCCATATATATACAGCCACCAAAACTGGGTAAGATTGATGAACCTAGAAAATGCATGCTGAAAGGGACTGGATGTAGATCTCTCCTGAGAAACACATCCAGAGCATGTCCAATACAGAGGTCAATGCCAGCAGCAAACCACTGAGGTGAGAACAGAATCCCCTTGGGGGGAATTAGAGGAAGTATTGAAAGAGTTGAAGGAGCTTACAACCCCATAAAAATAGTAATGCCAATCAACCAGAGCTTCCAGGGACTAAACCACTACCAAAAGACTATACATGGACTGACCCAGGGCTCCAACTGCATATGTAGCAGAGAACAACCTTTTTGGGGCACCAGTGAAAGGGGAAGCCCTTGTTCCTGCCAAGGTTGGACCCCCAGTGCAGGGGAATATGGTGGCGGAGTGGGCAATAAGGGAGATGTGTAGGGGGAATACCCATACCGGGGAGGCAGAGGGGAGGGAATGGGGGCTTATGGACAGGAAACCAGGAAGGGGAATAACGTTTGAAATGTAAGTAAAGAAATATATCTAATAAAAATTGAAAAAAAAGACAATGCGTACGCATAAAGGCATCATTAGTTGGACTTAATGGATTATTAAAAGTAATTTATTAAGGGGAGGGTAAGTTCTGTCAGCAAACTTGGTGAGCTGGTGGGAGGAAATGTGATTAACATATTTTTGTATATAGCGAAATTTAATAATGATGAAAATAGTGTAGCAAGTGAAACTCGTCAAATATACAATGGATGAATAAAAAGGAATAACATGTATCTAGGTAAAGCATTTGAAGAAAGTTGTCTCCGGCTAGAATTTATTCACTGATATACAGACAGAGACAGAGACAGAGACAGAGACAGGGACAGGGATAGACAGACAGACAGACCACACACAGACACACACACAGACACACACACACACACACACACACACACACACACACACACACACACACACACACGTCATTCTCTGCAGAAAGCAACACTGTCATTTTACAGACTCCTCCAGGCCACTTGACTCACAGTTCACTCCAACTTACCAAACAATTACGGATTGCAAACACCACTGCTCCAACAGGAAAAAATGTGAACTTGGTGATTTCAAAGATTTAAGTGAAACCAGAAAAATACTTAGCTTTGTTTTTAAAAACCTACTTCTGACTACATCAATATTGATCAATTTTCCTGTGAATTTATGTTTTCTCTCTGCTTTTTTCTCTGTCTCTGTCACTCTCTCTCCCTGTCTCTGTCACCTGTGTTGTGTGTGTATCTCTGTGTGTATGTATATGTTTATATTTGTATGTATGTGCTTGTTCGCATGTATTTGTGTATGTGTGCATACGTGTGTATAGGGGTGTGTGTGTGTGTGTGTGTGTGTGTGTGTGTGTGTGTGTGTGTGTGTGTGTGTGTATGTGTGCTTGTCCTGAAGAAACCAGATTTCAATCACTCTTCACTTTATTTATAGAGGAAGGGATTCTGTTTCTGGAAGGAGGATCCTAAAAAAACTATTTGCCTATTGATTCATTCTGCTTAGCTAGATCTCCAACACCTGAGAGTCTCTGTTTCCCTGTGAACTTTTGGTACTTATGAAGTTTCAGATGCTCCAATTTCAGGACCCCAAGTGTGCATGACAATCACTTTATATACTGAAACACTTTCTCCAGCCTTTGCTCACATTCTTAAGCTGTATTTTGAATGTCATTGCCAAGTTCCCTTTTAACAATGATGTCTTACATACAAAAGGTAGCCTTCTATTTAGTCTGATTTAGCTTTAAGAAAACCACATGCAGCACAGGAGAACGCTTGCAGCAAGGTCAGCATGTTTTCACAATCTTGTTATATTTTATTTGTGCCGTTCTAGTTGCCCAGCTCTGTTGGTCCAATTGAAGAAATAGGAAATGGTGAGAAACCTTGTCTTGAGTCTACTGGAGTTTATATAGATGAAAAGTATATCTGACATTTTCATGAAATACCCAAAGGCAGCTGTGGCCTCTGGTGACAAAGTTCAGAGGCAGTCACAGACACACAAGCTCTTCTCACAGATGCAGAGAAGGAGATTTTCTATGGTTTGACTGGTCATTTGACTTTTGCTTGTTAACTTTTTGTTTATCCACAGAGACCAAAAGAAAGAATTAAGGGATGACAAGCATGCAATTCCATCGTGATCAAGGTTACTCCAACTGCAAGATTCATCTTGATACCTCAAGATCACCACAATTCAGGGACAAGAGAGGACAGTTGGAGTCACTAGTAACTAGATGCATTGTCTAAAATGGGGCATGTTAGTTAAGATGGAGGAAATCCATATAAGACATTCAGTAAATAAATGAGAAGTAAAGTCATTTGGCATCATCAAACATAAGAACCTCCTGATCACTAGTACATTTCCATGTGTCTTCTAGCTTTGAACAGTGTACAGGAGAGGAAGCTTGCACCATGAGCAAAGTGGTTGAGGGTTGCAGGTAAGAGTAACATTTGTACATTGAGCCACTCAGTCCACACAGAATCCTCGACCTTCTGTATGACAGCACTTTCACCCATTCTTCATATCGTAGAAGTGAGGCACAAGTTCTAATTTACGTCAGTAATAAAAATCTACTTGATTGATCCTTGGTTTGTCTTCAAACTTTGAAAAATAGCACAAAAGAATAAATTAGAATAATTTAAATTTTTATTTAATACCAGATCAAGAGGGGTGAAAAAATAGCCATTTTAAAAATGTTGTTTTTAAAATGTCTAACAATTATAGTGGATTCATTAAAATAGGTAGTGAAAATGTTTTATTTCTACTTTCTGAGGCCAATAAATATGTTTCCTCCTCATGTAGTTTAGTAAATTATTCCCCAAAACATTGGTTCTCATCATCTCAAAGGATGTTATTTTCTAAAAAAAATCCTTTACAGGGATTCAGTCAGTGGTTAACTCTCAATAATACTATAGCTATGACTATCTGCTTCAATTATACCATTCATGTGTCTCTCTCTCTCTCTCTCTCTCTCTCTCTCTCTCTCTCTCTCTCTCTCTCTCTCTCCTTCCCTCTCTTCTCCCTTCCGTATAAACATATTTTCATACAGTGTATTCACTTTCTAATTATTTTAACTTAGTTTTGTTCTTTATTTAAAACAGATTTAGTTATTGAAACTTTTAATCTTGGTATCTATATGTACTTTTTTCAGAAAATTGGTTATCTGTGGTGTGTTAAAATCGGTGGGGCTGGTACACAATAATTAGATACTCAGTTTCTCAAGCTGACTGACTTCTAATATTGGTGGAAAAGGAATAAAACTCAAGTAATGCATGCTTGTTAATATTGAGTGCCATTGAATATTATGCTGCTATTATTCACACCTAGGGAATATAGAAAGTACAGGTTTGCCGATGAATACACATATATTTTGGATTTAATGAGTAAGTGGATGGCCCAACCTTTCCTCTTTAAATATAAGACACAAACACACGCACGCATGCATGCACACACACACACACACACACACACACACACACACACTCACACACACACACTCACAGAAGGAGAGAGAGAGAGAGAGAGAGAGAGAGAGAGAGAGAGAGAAGAGAATGAGAGCACATGAATGCTATAATTGAAGTAGATAGCCACAGCTTGTAGTATCCTCATTCTTTTCTAAAAGTGAGAAAATGGAATCTGTTTTTCTACTTATTATGTATTTACTAAATTATTCAGCCTAGACTTCCAACCAAACAATGCCAAATATTTTATCTTAAAACTTAAAAATCAATATAAATACATATAGTTCATAATTGGGAGCTTTCTTATTTTAACATATTTTCTGGTATGGTCAGTGTTATTATAAAATTGTCTTTCTTGGTATAAAGTAGCTTACTCCAAATAATCTTTTGCAAAGAATGGTTTGGCAGCACACTGCGAAAAAAGGAGAAAATCAGATGAAGAAGAGTAAACCTGTTTCCAATAATAACATGACTTTTTAAAAAAATGTATCCACTTACATAAAAGATTTCAGGCTTAGAAAAACACCTGCGTGAAGATCAATCTAACTATTTGGCATGGTGGAGACATCTTTGGTAAAACATGAGAACTCACAAAATATCTGTGTTTTTTTCCCCAAATATGGTAAGCAACATGTAAAAGCAATACTATTTGAAAATCTCTATTATATTTATAAGTCAATTACCATGTGTTTAATAGATGATAAATATTAAGATGGCCTGTGAAAATAGCCATTCTGTGGTAATTATGTTTAATAGTACAATGCCTCTTACATAATTGCAGATTACATGTCACCTGTTAAAAAATTTTAGCCCTAATTCTCAAGAAAAAATAGCCAATATTACAAAAAAAAATTGTGGTTGCTTTTGCTTGATTTATGCAAGAATTTCACTTGCTGAAATTAATTCTTTTCTCAGTTTTACTTTAAAGTTTTTTCTGTCATTGGCATGAACCTTCACAGCAGCTGAGTACTTGTGGGGACTCTGATTAAGAAAGCTTTGAATAAATAAAGGAAAGAAAGACAAAGGAAGAAGAAACTCCCCACTCTTAATAAGAAAAGAGAAAACAATGTAGAAAAAGTTTCCTTAATGACTTCGCCAAGAATTCATAATGCAAGGTTATTTAGTAAATGAAGAAAATATCTTTTCTAAAATAACAGGGTCTTAGATCAGTGCTTTCATCATTGTATAAGTTATTCCTTCCTGTTTTCACCACAAGCATTGCACCTACTTAAAAAAAAAAGTCCACGTGATAGCATGGTATGCTGTTTAATCCTAAATTGGATGTTCTTTATTACTGAACTAACATGAATACATTTAGATTTTCATCTGAAATAAAAAGATGTCAAATCAATCCCTTTGCTATGATTTCTGCCTTTGAATATGGCATTATTACAAATTACCCTAAGGCATACCTTTTCTCCTAATATCATGTCTCAAATGCAAACTTTCTGTGGTAGTTATTGTTCAAACTATGCAACCAAAGAGAAATGTCACCTAGTTATTAAACTGTCAGAAGATTAAAGGCAAATAAATCATAACTAAACAGAGCCAATATTCTCCAGTAAAAATGTGTAAAAAATAGAGGGAAAACTAAAAGGCCAAAACTGAAAAATTTATTGTCTTTTTATACTTGAAGTAAAGTCATAAAATTAAACATATACTTCATTCCTTGAAATCACTAGCTGTTAAGCATTCAGAAGATAGCTTTAGAAAGTTAGCACTTCCCATGCAAGCATCAAGAATAGAGTTTGGAAGCTTTGAAACCATATAAAGTCTGGACAGATTAAAAATAGCATTCAGAGTTGGAGAGATCAGTTACCCCTGGAAAGATGACTAGTTACCTTAGCTCCTAACTCTGCATTCTTGATTAGTAACATCTCTAAGTGAATAATGCTTTTGTAATAGACTAAACGCATAAATTTTTATCATCTTTTTTCTAGGACAAAGATTTAATAGGTCACGTGAGTTTATATTCAGTCATATCAAAATATCAAAACACACAATGCACTATTGACTTTTTCTTCATTTCATCTATCATCTGCCTGTCTGTCTATGTATCTATCATCTGTTATCTATCTATAATATACATCTATGGGCAATCATATATATATACATATATATATGTATTTGTATATGTAATTATATAATATGTCATGTTATAAATATATGCTACCATAAAGAATGTTTAATTTGTTTTTATTTTTAAATCTTCACCCTGATCTCACTTAGAATAACCATCTTTATTTTGTTCTACCAGATCAAAAGGCAAAACTGAAATATAAAACAGGAGCATTATCTGTCTTTATGTCATCATATTTATTTTTTTTCAAATAAAATACTGTTCAGAAAAGATCCACAATGTGTTTCTTAAGTTTTTTTTTTCTGTCATTGGCATGAACCTTCACAGCAACTGAGTACTTGTGGGGACTCTGATTAAGAAAGCTTTGATCAGCTACCACTGTGCAGCAAATATATTAAGATATTACTCCAGGAAAAAAAAAATTCCGTATGACTCAGAAAATGCTAAGAAAGACGCATTAAGATTCAGGAAGTAAATCACTCATGAGTTTCAGGAAGTCACCCAAACTTAACAAATTCATTAACTTCCTATCTCCTCAAATTTAATAGGCAGTAAAATTGTTGAGACGGAGAGATTCCCCAGACCTGCCTAGATGCCTGATACTATGATAATCAAATTTGATGGCCAGGATGTCATTTTTTTCCAATACAAATAGTAAGATTGTATAATTAAAATAAAGTTCCAGTCAAAACTAGCATTCTTTAGGGATGAAGCACAGTTAATAGACTCCCAAAGATGGCTGGAGATTCACTCAGTGATAGACTGCATGCTTAGGAGTCATGAAACTGTCTATTCATTTCTCATCACTGCAAAAGAAGTAATATGAAAAACACAAAAATAATCAATAGTGAACAATACAATAACTGTGAGGAAGGATGGTAGCATTATCTGTTAGCGAGGAATGTGGTTATGAATGGGGAGGAACATTTGGGAGCTTCAGAGCTGGTGCCCTTTTTTGCAGTTGATTGAACTGTCTTTGCTCCTCCCTTCCTCCATGAATTCCTCACACCCATCACTGAAATGACCCCAATAAACTCTCTTCTTTGCAAAGTTGGTCTTTGATGAGGTTAGCTTAGTCTTTTTTGCTTATAAATGTATTATAATTTATAGGAAACCAGTATAATCTGAAAATTTTACAAAAGGAAGAGCAAAGCTCTTGCTGTCAATTGAGGGGAAAGAAGCCAAACATGCAAACAATTACTATAAAACATCAAAAGCGATCATTTGTTCAGTGGGTATTTCTTGAGCACCCAGGGTTTTCCATTCTTTGTGCTTCAGGTCTGAAGGGTAGGAGAGGAAGAATGGCTTAAAAAGTGGAATGGCCTATTGAGAGAATGAGATGATCTGAATAAAAACGGGCAGGTTTTCAATGGAAAACAGAACTGAATAAATTGCAAAGGACAAATTCTGATCGGCAGATCAGTCACCTCAGGAAACGCTTCTGTTGTATGTGCATGTACAGTGCAAGTGAACTAGCAATCCTCTGGCATGGGTGAAAGTACTTTTAGCTACGGTGCCATCTCATTGGCCCCAGGTTTAATTTTCATTTTTTTTTTAAAAACAACTGATATAAAAGCAGAATGGAAATAATGGAGATGGAGGTTTAAATAGGAAAAGGGATGGGAAGTTAGAGTGGAGGAAGATCAGTGAGAGGAGTAACTAACCTATGGATGCTTGGAAAAGCCCTATGGAAATCTACTGTTTTACAAGATTCATATATTCATGCAAGAGTCTAATCAGAGTTAAGGTGCACAAAGATAATGCTCTTCCAGAAACCATAAACTGCTAAACAAAAAGCCCATTATAGAATTAGGTTATTTCATCTGTAGTTTTATCTCAAAGGTGTCCCAGGTACTCCAAAAGCAGCGTAGGCCATTGCTGTTGGTCTTCATTGCCCTCCTAAACTTGATGGTAAGACGTTGTTGCTGAAAACACCACATACTTTGGCCACAGAACTAAAATTGTTACTACCAGGGCACTTCTTCCTTCTTGGCTATCTCTCATGCTGCTGGAGTGTGCTATTCAGGGGATGCCATGAACTCTTCTAAAATAATGACTGGTGTGTTGAGACACAACTCTAGCGGTAGTTAGCTCACTCTGTGCTCCAAACTGGTCACACACGCAAACTCTCCCAAGAGCTATCTGGATTCACGAATAAAAGATAAGCGCACATGCACAGGCACACGCACACACACGCACACCAGTTAATTTTGATATGCCTTGGCTAGCTCAAAGGCTAGATTCTTTTTTTTTTTTAATCTTTTTTTTTCTTTATTAATTTGAGTATTTCTTATTTACATTTCGAATGTTATTCCCTTTCCCGGTTTCCGGGCCAACATCCCCTACCCTCTACCCCCCCCCTTCTATATGGGTGTTCCCCTCCCCATCCTCCCCCCACTACTGCTTTCCCCCCCAACAATCATGTTCACTGGGGGTTCAGTCTTAGCAGGACCCAGGGCTTCCCCTTCCACTGGTGCTCTCACTAGGCTATTCATTGCTACCTATGAGGTTGGAGCCCAGGGTCAGTCCATGTATAGTCTTTAACCCTTCCTCTAGCTAGCAAATACTCCTCTTAGGTATTCTGGCATTAACACCCTTTAAAATCTATCACTTCTCTACTATCAGACCCAATCAGGGAAGTGGCCACCGTGGCCATTTACCTGAAACTTTTACATGGCTTGTCGGTCCCACAACCATCTGCTTCGTGATTCTGCTTCGTCCTCTCCTCTGTCTCCTACGCTCAGGAATCCTAAAAGTCCCACTTCTGTCTGTCCTGCCTAGCCATTAGTTGCTGGCATCTTTCTTTACCAATCGGAGCCAACTGGGGGCAGGGTCCTTTAGTGTCTTAAGTGCAGACACTCTTGTAAGCAATTTTGGGAACCAAAATTAACATTATAACACAAGCATCATTAGGCAAATCCCACTTCATACAACCATCAGTACATTAGAAAGGGGAGGGTATAAGGGGTGAAGAACTCTTAGAGCGGTACCAGGAAGGAGGGCAACATTTGGACTATACATAAATAAAATAAATGAAAGTGTAAGGAATGGATTGTAGGTCACAGCCTTGAGTGTAGGGAAGGAAAATATTTTCCAACATTTATATTGTATTCTTACAACTTAACTATGAAAATAGAAGCTAAGTTTAACAGATAAAATCAGTGTGCTTTTAAATATAGCCTTCCACTCATTTGGCTGTTGCTAGCTCACTACACTATATTTCTAAGAAATAATTCTGAGTTGAATAAATTTGAATGAAAGTGAATTTGAGTGAAATGTTATCGTGTATGTTTTTCAAGGAGAAGCAAGGATTAAAGGCTACCTATTGGTAATGAAATAATGAATTGTTAAAATTTATACTAAACATATTAATTATTCAAAAACGCATATGTGCTCTTAGGAACATCTGTGTAATGAACCATTTGAAAAATAAACATAGTTGAGCCAGACAGACTGGTAAATCACATTGCATAACTGTACTCCAAAGGAGATGAATCAAACCCCACATCAAGGGAAAAAGAAGACTCTGGAATGGCAGACTGCCACAGCTGATTTCTGTTGTTTCTCAGCTATTATTGTCATTTTGAAGCCAAGACTAATAATATTTGAATGAGCTGAGTTTTTCTCAGAAAATTTCCTATAGTCAGAAAAATTTTACAACTTCAACAAGCTGAAGGAGATAAAAAAAATCAAGATAAATTTAGGTGTCAGACATTCAAGAGTATGAATAAAACAGAATATGCTTACAGGAAAGAGCAACTAGGGCCTGCAAGGTCACCTTGACCATCTTCTTGCAGCTAACCCTTTACTTGTCAGAAATACACAGCTTTTCTTGACCCCCCTAAAAGCAGAATCTGTCAGAATAAATTCATTATTAATTATGTGTGCAAAAGACAATTCATAAAAAGTACCCTGAAAATATACATCCATCTACAAGTCTTTTTTAGCATGGATTTAAGACAACTAGAATCAGATAAGTAAAGATTCCAGGAAAGATAGAGCTGAAAATTAATTGAACGTTGGTGACAAATAGTAATGATGTCATATCATTATCACTGCATTCAGCAATGGAGTATTACAGGATCCCAGAAAGGAGAGACCTTATTTCCCTAAGCATGTTGACTGTAGAGTTGCTTATAGAAAGTCTTAGTCAGGAGTTACGCAGAATGAACAATCTGCCAGTTCTGATCCAAGCTTTGAGTAGGACTGTGTTTCCATTTGTGGTCTTGTGACTTCAATGTTATCAGGATCATGGCACCCAATGAAGCCTCACCAAACCCACATAACTCACAATTTGCTGCTCAACTTTGTCGAAAAATGGAAATATATTGTCCTCACAAAGCCAATGCTGAGGAGATGACCAAGTACCACAGTGATGACTACATTAAATTCTTGTGTTCTATTCATCCAGATAATATGTCTGAATACAGCAAGCAGATGCAGAGATTCAATATGGGTGAGGACTGTCCCGTATTTGATGGCTTGTTTGAGTTATGTCAGTTGCCCACGAGTGGCTCTCTTGCAAGTGTTACAAAACTCAAAAAGCAGCAGACAGACATCATTGTGAACTGGGCTGGGGGCCTGCACCTTGCAAAGAATTTTGAAGCATCTGGCTTCTGTTCTGTCAATGATATTGTCTTGGCCATCCTGGAACTTCTAAAGTATCACCAGAGGGTGCTGTATATTGACATTGATATGGACCATGGCAATGGCATGAAAGAGGCCTTCTATACTACAGACCAGGTCATGACTGTGTCCTTTCATAAATACGGAGGGTACCTCCCATGAACTGGGAACTACGGGATACTGGGGCTGGCAAAGGAAAGTACTACCCACTGCGAGATGACATTGATGATGAGTCCTATCGTGTCAAAGTAATGGAGATGTTTCAGCCTACTGCAGTGATCCTAAAGTGCAGCTCAGACTCCCTGTCAGGGGATCAGCTAGGTTGCTTCAATCTGACCATCAAAGGACACGCCAAGTGTGTGAAGGCTGTGAAGAGCTTTAACTTGCCAATGCTAATGTTGGGAGGAGGTGGCTACACCAGCCGTCATGTCACTCAGTGCTGGACTTATGAAGCAGCTGTGACCCTGGACACAGAGATCCCTAATGAGATAGCATACAATGACTACTGTGAATACTTTGGACCAGATTTCAAGCTTCACATCAGCCCTTCCAATACGACTAAACAGAATACTAATGAATACCTGGAATAAATCAAGCAGCGGCTCTTTGAGAACTTGAGAATGCTGCCCCATGCCCCTGGGGTCCAAATGCAGGCCATCCCAGAGGATGCCATCCCAGAAGAGAGCAGTGGTGAGGATGAGGAAGGCCCTGACAAATGCATCTCCATCTGCTCCGCTGACAAACGCATTGCCTGTGAGGAGGAATTCTCTGATTCTGATGAGGAGGGGGAGAAAGAGGTCGCAAGAACTCTTCTAATTTCAAAAAAGCCAAAAGAGTCAAAACAGAGGATGAGAAAGAAAAAGACCCCAAAGAGAAAAAAGAAGTCACAGAAGAAGAGAAAACCAAGCAGGAGAAGCCAGAAGCCAAAGGGGTCATAGAAGAGGTCAAGTTGGCCTGAGCAAGGTCCGCAGCCCCATCTTCTCCCCACGTCCCTCACTTTCCCTCAATTTCTCAGATTTTATATTTTCCTTATATAAATTATATTAAATATAATATCCCTAGGGACTATATAGGAACCAAGGACCAGCGCACAGGGCTGCGGTGCTGGAAGAACTCTTCCCAGAGCTGACTTGTCCGTCCTGCCCTGGGTCTGAGTTTTGAACCACGTAGGGTCCGAGTGGAAAGAAAACAACCGGAAGACAAAACAACTGAACTGCCACGTGCCCGCTTAGGAGCTCTGCTGAGATTCCCTCGTTAAGTTTTTTAGAAGGGGTGATTGTGTCTTCTGGGGCCTTTTCTCAGGCTTGGGTAATATCAACCATTTTAAGAATAGTTCTGTTTCTACCTTCCCACCCAAACTCGGCAAGCAGAAAAGCCTCTGCCCGTCTTCCCCCAATTCTGTAGGGTGGAGTTGTTAACCTGGTTTTGAGATATTTTCATTTGAGACTGTTTGTAATAAAACAGCATATGTCAAAAAAAACAAAAAAAAAAAAAAATAAAGATTCTATTATTCAATAGGTGGGTTTATGATTAAAGACTTCTGTGTGTCAGTTTTACAGTGGTCCTAACAACATGCGCTTACTCTGTAAATCAAGGTATTCTGGCTCAGATCAGCACACTGGATTGTATACCAGTAGCAAATGTTCTTCAAAATAATTTTTATTAATCTGTACTAATATTTTGGACATATACATGCTTGACTTACATGTCGTTAATTACTTAATTAGCTCAAAAAATGTAAATCTCGCATCCCTGCAGTTCTATATGTCAAATTCACTCACACCCTCAGCACTATCTAAAGAGGACTATGTTTCTAAAAAATTTCACCTTTGTCCGTATTATCCACACGTCTCTGCTTCTTTATGCCTAGCTTCCCTTCGAAGTTTATCTTGTATATAATCAAGCTCTTGAATCCCCACCACTACCGCCACCAACACCAATGGAACGTACTTGAATACTCACATAAACCTGTACTTGACAATTAGGCAGGGATTATCACTTTTTAAATTTTTTAAATAAATAAATTTATTTACATCCCAATTGCTGCCCCCTCATCAGGTCTACCCCTCACAGGGTCCCTCCCTCCATCTCCCCTCTCTTTCTTCTCTGAAAAGGTCAGCTTTCCCTGAGTATCCCTCCTCCCTAATGCATCAAGTCTCTGCAGAGCTTGTGCTATCTCTCCTACTGGAGGCAGACAAGGCAGCCCCTGTTGGAAAGGGATTCCCCAGACAGGCAACAGCCAGGGACATCCGCCACTCCAGTTATTGAGCGAACCACATGGAGACTGAACGGCCCGTAACTCCTGGTCCAGGGAATCCGATGCCCTCTTCTGATCTCCACAGAGATCAGAAGCATAGTACACACATGTTAAACAGACACACATTTATGGGATAAAACTAACTAAAAAACAATTAAAAAAAGGATTGTCACTTTTAACATCCAAGATCCAATAAAAGGACAGTGTCCTTTGCATTTTATTTAACTCTTTTCGCTCTGCTCTTTTCCACTAAATAGCAAAAATTTGTTAAAAAAAACATTTGTCTTTCTGATTTGGGACCACAAGTTATTTTTATTTGACAAGAAAAACTGTCTTAATTTTTTCCTTTTTGTAGTATGTGATCTTGACACAACTTCAGTCATATTGCTACATTCACTTCTATAACAATGTACTAGCGTTACTAAAACAAAAACGGTGGTTTAAAATAACAAAAATATTTCCTCACTATTCTGGACTTTTATTAAAATAGTTCTTGAAATTTGGTATCTTCTTATGAAATACAAGGCATTTAAAATATCCCTGAGGACATTAGAGCTTCACTCAACAAAGCCCAAATAAGATACATTCCGAGCTATTAATTATTTTCTTAGAATGAAGGTCCTAAAACCTGATTGCCATGTGCGGGGAGGATAACTCTTATCCAGTTGTATGGTGTTTGTTCATTGGCCAGTCTCCGTAGCTGTCCTGAATAATAAGAGATGTCCGTATTTACCAATCAAACATTTCGGTAAACCTTCTTTAAGGTTGAAATGTCTTGAATAAACAGTAATAATGCAAGCTAAATAAAGTGTTGCTCAATTTCCGTTATAAGTCATTATTTTTTCTAAATTTATTTCATGAGAACTATATTTTTAGATTAGAAAATGGCATCCCACTGGTAATAATTCAACGTTATACCTAGGCAAATAATGAATGACTCTTGGGATTAAATCTTGTCTCAAGTGAATAAGTCAGATATATTTAATGAATTTTAAAAATATATTTTTAGCGACAGTTCTTCACAGTCACATTCCACGTATGTATGTACTATAGTGTTCATGTTGATGAGGATTCATGAATTACATAAAATATATTAATAATGCCCCTAGTAGGGGAACATCACCACAATGATGCCACTTTAATGATGTGTCTGTGTTAATATTTAGCTCCCAGGGACTAAACCACCAACCAAAGAATATACATGGAGTGACCCATGGCTCCAGCTGCATATATAGCAGAGGATGGCCTTGTTGGCATCAGTGGGAGGAGAGGCCCTTGGTCCTGTGAAGGCTCGATGCCCCAATGTAGGGGAATGTCAGGGCAGGGAAGCAGGAGAACACCCTCGTAGAAGCGAGGAGGGAGGATAAGATGGTGGATTTCAGGAAGAAACTGAAACATTTGATATAGTAAGAAATATCCAAAAAGAAAGAAGAAAGAAATAAACTCTCTGTATAAGTTTGTTTATATTTAATGTTCTGAAATGTGATTATGGTATGAATGCAATTGTTATCTATTCAAGTGGTTCTCTATTGTATCTGTATTGGGTCGTATTCTGAGGAATGTTATAGATGATTATTTATAATATCATTGTTAGGATGTCTGGATTATATTCTTTTTCTTCTCTAGGCAATGTCTTTTCTTTCACTTCTCTTCCTCCAAGTCTATTCTACCCTCTACTCTAGTGGTGTTTTTTGTCTCCCTTCTGAGAGGACTGGCTCCATTTTGGCCTTCCTTGTGTATTGGGCTTTCATGTGTATTGGTGTTGTGTCATGGGTATTTCTGGTTTGGAGTTGTATCTGCTTGATGATACATACCATGTGTTTTTGCTGGCTCTCCTGGATGATATTTCTATTTCATCATTTTATGGGTTTCATAGTCATTGTTTTAATAGCTAAGTGGTACTCATTGTATGTATTTGCATTTCTGTATCCTCCTCTGTTGAGAGGGCATCTGGTGTCTTTCTACTTCTGGCTATAAATAAATTGCCATGAGCATAGTGGGTATGTCCTTGTTTATATGTTTGGAGCGTCTTTGGTTATATTATTGACCAGCTGGCGTGACTAATGTTCTACAGATTATCTGCTGTAAAAGTAGAGAACATAATGGTCAAATATTGATTTGATAATTAGTTTTTTAGGCAGTGGCTGGATGGTGCAGATTTATAAGGCAGTCTGGAGTGAGAGGTTGAAGTGAGGGTTTGCAATTCTGGCCTAGTTGCTCAGCTAAAAAACTTTGCTGGATATAATCTTACTCTAATCATCCTAAATAATGGGCACCTAGATCAGGAGGCTTAGTTAACCTCAAGTAGTGATTTAAAGCTATCTAGACTGTAAAACTGTATAGCTAGGAAGCATCAGTGTGAATTCAGGATTCTTCCAGTAATTTAGCTCTCTTCTGAGAGATCCTCTGGTTTACAAGTGGTTTTAGTTCAGGACAGCTCTCATATATGGCCTGAACAGGGGTTCATGGGCAGACTATATACTTGGTACAACAGATACACTAGTATATAAATTAAAAAACAAGCCTGAGAAAACCAATAGCTCAAACTCTAAACTTCAGTGTTGCTCAGAAGTAAATATTTAAAGAACAAATTTTAAAAAGTTATACCATCTTTTAGAAGTTTTAACTGGCTGACACAGGTGTTCAATATTTAGCCATTTCAAATTATATATAAATAACAAGGCAAGTATGATGTTATACCGTGGAGCATCAACATATCCACCACCTCTGTTCTTTTAACTGTGAAATAAATAAAAGTGTGAGATGTTCTTTTTTTAATTGGATATTTTATTGTTGCATTTCAAATGTTATACTCTCCTGCTTCCTTACCATCCTATCCACCACCTTCCTCCTCCTTCTGTGAGTTATGTACTACTACCACCGCTTCCACCTCACCGTTAGCATCCTACTAGCCATGATCTAGACAGGGTCTCTCCCCCTCCTGATGACAGACATCCTTGGATTTATGTAAAAGCCGGGGTGTGGGGTCCCCTTTATCCATAATGTCAGGAGCTCTGGTGGGTGACTGATTGGTTTATATTGTTTCTTCTATAGATTTATGTGGCTTCAGCTCTAATCCTTCCCTAACTGCTACATTTGGGAATTCTGTGCCTCAAGTCTGATGGACAACATGAGCCTCTGCATTATTGGTCTCCAAGTCTGGCAAACCTCTCAGGGAGATAATATCAAAGAAAAGCACTTCTTCAACATCAGCAATAGTGTGTCTAGGTTTGGTGTCTGTATATGGTATGGATCCCCAGGTGAGGCCAGATGAAAAGTCATAATAGCATTAGAAAGAAGCCGGGTTATTTTACTGCATGAATGTCATAAAGTTTAGTAATCTATTAAAATGGCTGCTCTGCATTTTAAATATGTAATATAATAAATTGGCATTCTAACATTTCTGAAAATGTTTGAAACCTATATAAAACTATCTATTTATCTTTCTTGTCTTTCTTTTACTTACATTTCAGGTTAGAATGGGAGCATAGTGTTGACTCTCTGTACAACAATTAAAATTGGAAGTTTCGCCTTAACTGTTTGCATTCTAAAAAATCGTTCAGAGAAATATCCTACTACTGAGTCCCAATCTACGAACTCTCTTGCAATGGTTGAAAAATAGAACTGTGATTAAAAGTCTCCTGTAGAAAACTTAGCACATGGAAATCAAAGGGATAGGATTTTTGCTTCTTAAATACAGAGACTGCAGTGACAAGAACGAAAACAAGAATCAAAACATATGATATATATTTAAATTATTTAAACAGCACTGGAAGCTGTTTATATGCTGTCAATAGTACATTTTTAGTCTTGTCGAGTATTAAGGCTATAAACTGAGGCCCCAACTCCCAGGAAAATGGCCAATGCAACAGAAGGTCTTTTACGGTGAGAGCGATGGAAGACCCATAACAAAATTTGTCATACTGCTGAAAAAAGGATACAGATCTGTGCTCTGATCAAATTAGACGAAAATGATGGAATCTATCAGATTAAATACTTTCTTGTATTTATTCTGTAAGGAAAAAGCTTTTGTAACTGACTTTTACTAAATTTATAGCTGAAGAGGGAGGCACACAAAGATAGCATTGCTTCTGTTGAATGGAATAAAACAGAATCAAAAGGAGGAGTTATATATGATAGGTGATACATTTTACATTGTTTTTCAAAGGAAAGTTATTCTACCTCCTGTCTTTTTCCTCTTTTCTTCTATTCTTTTTTGTTGGCTTCCTCCCCTATCTTTCTTCCTGTTCCTCCTTCCTGTTCTCCCTTGACATAGTACAGGGTGCCTATCTCATTTTAATGTTCTATACTATAACTAGAAACTGAAATAAATCTTCTATTCCAGATACAATGGCCTCCTCATTATTCAGGTGGAGGCAGGTTATCCAGACATTCCAAGGACATTCAGGGCTATATACTGAGTCCTATTTACAATGTTCCATATATAGAATATGTCTAAACCAAGCCCAAAAATACTGAATTATATAAAACAGGTGCAATTATTACCTTAGCGAAAGATATTATTGACAGTACAGTACCAAATTTATATATCTATTGCTGTAGTGATCAAAATCTCTAAATGTAAAACAAAATAAACAAATCACAAAAATTATGGAGGTGAAAGTTAATTGGGCTGAATTAAGATTCATATGCAGGAAATCTAAGGCAGAACACAAGGCCGGTAATCCAGGAAAAATAACTAAATGAAGACTATGAAAACGTGACGGTTTAATTGCCCTTTACCTGTTTCTCAGCTATCTTCCTTCCTTCTTCCTTTCCTTCCTTCCTTCCTTCCTTCCTTCCTTCTTTCCTACATACCTTCCTTCTTACCATTATTTCTTACATTTAATATGGATTTCATTGAAATAGAATTACATTCTCTTCCCCTACCTTTGTTCTCTTCAGCCTCTTGTGGATACCTGTCCTTGAATTGTCCCAATACCTCCATTCTCAAGTTATATATATATATATATATATATATAATTTACATGTATGTTATATACATGATATATAATATATAGTATATACCTATTATTATACATGCTTCACATATGATTTCAAGGCTGACCTCCTTGTATTGGGCAGCCAATAAGACTATCCCGAAATGAGGTTCGATTCTTTGTTTCCCAGCAGTAAATAGTTGCCTGGTTGCTGTTTAGTAGTATTCTAGTAAAAGTCTCCTCTTCCACTATCATGCCAATTATTCTTTGAAATTGTTCAGATTTTCTGAATACCCAGCATTTTGGAAAACTACCTAGGATTCTTAATTTTACAATCTTTCTTTCTCTATTTAATGTTCCTTGAGAAGTACTTGATGTATTTAGACTGGGCTGCCCAAAATTTAGGGGTCCTATACGTAGTCATTTGTGAAGATAGTATCTATGTTTATCACTAAAACAATATATTTAATAAGGATTATGCTGACCTTGCAATGTATATGCAGTAGTGATGGATTGAAGCTGGCTTCTAAGGTTTTTACCTACTTCAACAAGCCCAAGGTAGGTTTCTAGGACCACACACATGACCTGTATCTCCTAAAGTAAGTGGGTAGCATGTATGCATAGACAGATACTGATTGACACCAACATGCATGTGCTTAATGGTGCCATATGCTCCCTCATTCCATCTGTGTGCTTCTGTGGTTCAGGTTTTCAGCTGGTAGGTCATTATCTACTTATCTCTCTGGGCAGATTATGACATGGTGTGAAATAGAAACAGAATAAATAATTGTTAACAGATAGTTCAATAATGAGAAACTTGGGTTTCTTGTGTATATACAATAAGAACTATTATCTCTATAAGTGAAATCCCTTTAAAAATTATGTGAAAATGGATGAAATTAGAAAAAGATTCTATTGGTGAAGTTACAGACCTATAGGAGGAGAATCTTCTGGGTTCTCTCTTCTGTGCTCCTGGCTCCAAATCTTCAGATGTATGTGAAATGAAGACACTGAGTGCAGAAACAGGAAAGTATAAAAGTGTATATAGTTTGGAAGAAAGTATACAGGTGATATGAAGTTCGGAAACAAAGTAATGTGAGGTCTCAGTGGGAAGGGATATCAATACACAGAAAATGAGGAAGGATGGTTGGGGACATCAGAGATCGGGTTATTTGATAAATCCTCAAGAAATATTATTTTATATTTATTTTAAATTATAGTATATATAATCAAGGAAATGAAACACTTGGGCTTATATTGTTTTGGCACAACAATAGCCATAGATTGTTGAAAAGCCTAGTACTAATTTGGAGACTCAGAATAATCCGACTGAATAATGAAGCAATATATGGGTATAAGCTACTCAGGATTAATGGTATGAACCTAAAAGATAGAGTACATTGAGGAGGAACTGGACTGGGAATTATGGGACCTAGTATTGTCCTGGCCTATTTCTTCTCTCTAGCCCTATGATTTGAACTACGTTTCTTATACAGCCAGTATCTCTCTAGATGGCATAACTGAAAGTGAGATGGGCTGACATGCGTGATTAGTAATTAAAAATGTCTTGCCTAAACATGTCCTCAGAGCAGTAATCTGATGGAGCAAAATTCTCAACTGAGATACCTCTTCCAAGCATCTCAATTAGTGTCCTAAGGTTTAATATTAATCCAAACTTCCAGCAAAAGAAACATAGGCAGCAGGCGTGCACTACAATAGTTACTTGCTGGTCCTTAGAGGCATGGGAATAAAAGATTTTATTTTCCTTCCCAACTCTAGTTCAGAAAATGTGATGGGAAACTGCATAATGAACTAAAACACAAGAGAGGTTCTTGGTCTCTTCAAATATTAGGTATAAATTAATAATTGAGGTGATGTATGAGTATGATTATGTTAATAGAACTCTGTTAAATTAAATAGCTATAGGCACATGTTGGAAGTAGGGGTAATGACTTTTTATTATCTTCTTATAAATATTTTGGCTCTATATAGTTGAAATAATATACTCTAATAATAAGTTACCATATGGGTCTTCTAAATAATAAAAGCAGGTGGATGTAAATAATCTGAACCTTATTCTAATTTTGATATACTTCTGAACATTCCTGTGTGAAATAAGCATGTCTTTATTTGAAAAACCTCTTTTGATGTATAATTGCTTCAAATGTATCCTATCTTTCTTCCTCAAACAATTACACTTCGTCTTTAAAATCCATGGCCTATTTTATCATTAATTGCGTATATAAATAGACTTCGCATACACATTATTATTTTGTTTTATTGTGTTTCCTCAATAATGCAACATACCACCATTATTGATATAGTATATAGGGAGTTGGAAGTGCATTGAATGAAGCATCTCTAGATCTATGGGATGCCGACAAGTGAATCTTAACCCATAGATATACGAAAAGGAGGCCTCTCAGACAGCTTTCACTCGTCGGTTTAATTCTGTCAGGGAAGAAGTATAAATGGTGGAAAATGTGCTGCTTGATGCTGTCCAACTTACAAAATTGAATCTGGAAGGGGACCCTTGTTTCTATCCGTATTAACTCTTGCAAGTTTGTGAAGGCTTTTTTAATTATTAATAATTATTATGGGAAGGACAACCGGCAACTAACTGAACAATACCCCGTTCCTTGCCTAGTTGTTGTCCCTAAGTTTCATTGACATTGAATGAAAATTGCTTCCCTTTACTCTGGGTCTCTCTACCTCAGTTCCTGCCTCCAGGTTCGCCTGTGTGTTTTGCTTTCCTGCCTTGATTTCAATAATTAAGTGTACTCCAAGATTACATGATAAAAACAAAAACCTTCCTTCACGATTTGAATTTTATCAAGAGTAGCAGCAATGTACATAAACTAACATGAGGATTACATTAGAGCAGGCTAGTGCTTGGTGTATACCATTATATATGGAATTATGAAAGAATTTTTGGAATGGTTTGGGAAAAGCACAGGTAAAGATCATTTCTCCTCATTGTTGACTTGCAGAGACAATGGGGCCTGGCGGTACAGGAGTTCCTCAGATTCTCACACGAACTGCATAACTTGTTATCTGAATTAGAATATGTGCTTTCAGCTTAGAGAACTCGGACCCCATATGTACAACTAATGCTGTAGCCAACCCAGAGGCTTCCAGGGACAAGCCCTACCCTACCAAAGACTATATGGACTGACCACAGACTCTGACTCTGGCAATGTGATGTCTAGTAAGAGCACCAGAAAGTGGAAGGGAAACACAGATACTGGGCCCGAACTGATGGGCTTTCGAGCGTCGGCGGAGCAATGTAATGGGGGTGGGGAGGAGACACCCTTAGAAAGTGCAGGGAGGATGTTTGCCCGGAAACGAGGAAAGAGAATAACCTTTCAATCATAAATAAAAATGTAAATTTAATAAAAAAAAAAAGAATATGTGTGCTTTCTAAGGTTGGAAGGTCAGCAGAGTAACAGAGTCCTTTTCTACTGGGATTAAACATTGGTTTTTGCCCGATGAATCTACATGTGGGCTACAATAGGGTACAACAAAGAACAATAACTATATTTGAAAATCTCAACGTTGCAGCATTTTTCAATCTCTTACCTAATTTGTTATGCAGGAAGCTGTTTTTCTCTAGCTCTTAATCCTCAAATACTTTACAAGTGAGGTTGGTACATTAGAAGAGAGCATCAACTGACTGCTGATTTTAAAATCACTTCTGGGCTTTCGTTGATAGAGAAAACTAACAAGAAAGTAAATATAGCTGATGTAGTTATTTGATTATTATCGGGGCTGTGACAGGAATACGTGGAACAGATTGAAGGTTTGCAATCCCATAGGAAGAACAACAATCAAATAATGAATATTTGGAAGCTCCCAAGAGCTAAACCCAGCAATGGTACATGGAGGACTGCAACCAGCTGCAATGTGAATGATGGCGTGTCTGGCATCAGTGGAAAGCCATTGATTATAGATATTCCAGTGTGGGGAATACAAGAATCTGGTGGATTGGGGCATCTTCATAGAAACAAGGAATGGAGGATAGCATTGAAGATATCAGCCATAAATATCCAATAATAAATATAAAATTTTTCCCAACTTACTAATAGATTTAGTAATGTCTCTGGTTAATATTTATTTCAATATTATTTGTTTATTGTGCATGTGTGTTTTTGGGTAAATACAGGAAGTGTCTGTTGAGGACAAGGAAGGTGGGACCTAGGAATGGGTTGTCAATGTTTACTGGGCATGTATGTATAGTATGAATACTGTGGTGTCCTCTGGGGACAAGAAATTAGGATACCTGGGATTGAACTACTAGAAATGTGAACTACTTACAATTCTATAGGTGAATTGAGAGTCTCATCTCTAGAAAAGTATTTGTAACTTTGCTGAAAGTATCTGATCGCCCGTAGAACAATCATGTATTCTTTGCTGACTGACATATTAACCAAATTAAAAAGAACTTTGACCTGTGATGAGAATTTTGAAGTGAAGTAAATTTGGTATCGTAGTCATATATGTGTTGTTGATAATTAATTGACTTTCAACTACTAATCTAGATTAATGAGGTTGTCGCTTTAGATTTGTCTGTTATTATTTGCTAAATCTCCTGAAGATCCTTTCATCCACAGGGTGTTCAATTTGATCCCGTTGTTGCTTGCAAGAGTGATATTTTATCTTTCTGCTGTGACACCTCTACTGGGACAAAGCATAGTTCCTCAACTTCTCAATTGGTAACTCGAGCGAAGAAATTCATCAGGATAAAATAATTACTTAAAATGGTAAAAAGCAAGTTATTCATGCGAAATTAAGAATAGTCCTAATTGTATGCTTACACAGGAGGCTGTTCAGAAAGGATGCGTGCAATTTGGCTACGGAAGCAAAAATAACTGTCTCCTCCTTCTCAGCAGGCTTCTATATAAGTAGAGGATATTATGTGTGGCTTTAGTGTTGGGCTTGGGAGGGACTAAACTTCAGGTACCTGGTATACACATTGAGTTTTCTTCAATCTCTGGTCAAAATACAGAACACAGTAAACAAGGTATCAGATTTCAGTGCTGGCACTGCATTAAAAACTAAATTAACCTGTAATGGAATCGCCTCAGAAATAGATAACACCAGCGATACTAATTTATGTGGTTTCTCTTCTTCAAAAATAAACAAATGGGAGATAAATCTGTGTTTTGCTGAAACACCATTTAAAACAACATCAGTTCACTACTATTTGACACCTGGCATTTCTTTCAGGAGTTATTAAAGGTACCAATTGTCACATTGTTCTGTTTTTAATGTCCTTGGAGAGCAAGAATAAATCCTGAATGGAAGAATAACTAGAACATGGTTCGTGCAAGGGATTCATGGTATGAATTTGCTTTGTCATGATAGTTCTCATGACTTAAATGTTTCATATTGAAAAAACACAGAAATGCTGCTTTGGTTCAGGTTCATGATGTTAATAAAATCAGCCATATTATACTTTAATATATAATACTAAATTACTGGCTATTATGAATACAACAATGAGTAGTCTAATCCATGCATACTTTGATCTAAATAATTTTAAAATATTCTGTTCTTGCATTACTTATTTTATAATACGGGACATGAAATAAATGTGCATTTCAGCAACTATTAAAGAAGATAAAATGTAAAGTATGTTGTCTTTGAGATCCTAATTGTCCTCACCTGCTTAAGTGGAATTTGTTTTATTTTTCCATAAGAATGTTGTAAATTATAACATTTTCATTGAAATTTGAATTCATATTAATCTACCAAAGGATAAAACCTCCTTCATGCAAGAAGTATTTCAGGAAATGATACTTATGTACATGTTTTGTGTTGATATGAATTATTTCCTCCTTTACTGAAATTATTTGCAACAAGAATATACTAACCAAATTAGGTTAATTGAATGCGCAGTAAACTTGTTTTAAATAATATTTCTATTTAATAAATGACATGACTATTGCCAATGTATTGTTATCTCTCTTTTTTCTGCCTATGTATTATAACTGGGTGCTGAATCTTTTTTACATATGTGTTATATGTTTGTCTTCCCTGGTATTATATGAAGTTTATTCTCAAATAAAACACATTGTTTACAGTATTATAAAACAGATAGACTCCTGAAAATGATCATTTGGATTTTTTAATTTCACATTTATGGTATATTCTGATAGCTTGTTTGCTTGACTCTCAACAAGTGTTTGATAAGATAAAAACTTGTGGAATTGAATCTATTCCACTTTTAAATTTTTCATTAGTTATTAGTGTGGAGAATACTAGTATACTGTGTATAGTGTGAGCTATCTCATTATACTATTATATGAATTCTAAAATCTATGAAAAGTTGGAATAAATGCAATAAAGTGGTAGGATGTACAATATTAATATATTGTTATTGTCTGTCATCTCAATAATAATAATTCATATGTATATTAAATTTATGTTGTTCTATAAATGGGTTTGTTTAAGCGCTATGTATCTTATTTATTAAAAGTATAAAAAAATAGAAACATGTGTGTTATTTGAAGCTGAATGTTTAAGCCTGAAAAGAAAACATTGTAGATATTAAGTCCATTCATTCAGATGGGCATGATTACAACTTTCAGAGTAACCACCAGGCAGAAGATGTGACTTGATCCCTTCTCCAGGGACCTATAATCTCTAATGGTGGTTGTGACAATCAAATAATAAAAGTGTGGGTTCATTTCTAATAGACATTTGAAATGATGTTCTGTGGGCTCAGAAAGAATGCTTAGCTCTGTAATAATTCAGAGCGACATTTGAAGGAACTATCATGTCCTTTACAAGGATTGTTTCCTGTCAACACTTTCAAAATGTATGATATATATCCACTTTGCTGTAATAGTAAGAAAAGTACTTCATCTTGGTGCTTCTGATGATCTGTTATTCTACATGTGCACAGCCGTGGTGGATCATAACTCTTACTAATTTCTAGTGAGAGGAAGCTTTATAAAAAAAGTATTAATTGAAGTGGAACAGCTATTATTTTTTTCTTTTTCAAACATTTGCACTCAATGACCTCAACCTGTATATTACATAACCTAAGTATCTTACCAGCATTAACCATCCTGTGCTTTTTAAACCTGTGATTTATCCCTTTAACTTTCCTTTTCTACTGCAATAACTGGTGTATTTGTTGGCCCATGTGGCAGCAATGTTATCAAACCATTCATAACTTAATCTTTACTGTACTTGTATCAGTCTTAATGCAAATATTAAAGATAACATGTTGTTTTCTCATTTAAATCCTATATCAAGTCTTATTATGATGATGTGATATGTAATGAATGAAATCTTTGACCTTTGTTGTAGTTCTAACTATATAGCTTCTAAGTTTAGGAAGTTAATGGTAAAGAATCCCTAGCAGTCCTAGCCTTTAAATCACTCCCACGTTGCAAACTATGGCATGTTGTCGAAATAAGCCTGAATAGAGGTTAGTTACAGTCCCAAGCGAATCTCTGAAAATGGAAGATTACAGATTCAGCTGAACCTTCAACAGATGTTGACACTCATATGGTCTCCCAGCATAATAAGCTCCTGTATCACCGGTGGAAGTATTATTATTGGGGTGCAAAACATAGAAATTCAGGAGGTGTCGTGGCCCCCATCATACTCCTGTTCAGCTTTCAGGCTGTGCCAGCATATCATCCTTAGTAGATTCATAAATGTAAATGTTTTTGCTGAGTTCTGTAAATCATTCTGAAAAGATATTAGTCACCCAAGGGATCCAGAAATATTCAGTCATCAGTCAGAATTGCCGGGTAGTCCTACCTAACACATTTATAGCTATCAAATAAAATGAAAACCACATCATAGAATAGAGCCCTTAAACTTTGAATTGTCTGTGCTAACGCGGCATAGTATAAGAAATGACTCATGCTCGGGAACACCCACATTTACTATTAAAATAGGCATATTGGGTCCAGCTACTTTTTAAGAGAATCATAGTGAAATCAGCATCATAACTGAAAATAACAAATGACATTCTCTCTGCTTCATCAAAAACTCCCTGAAATCAGAAATAATATTGTCATGAACGACATATAGAAATAAATTTACGACATAATAAAATATTTGCAGGCTCTTATTTTAGAACAGATTACTAGATCAGTGTACTTTTTATTAGTGATGATGATGGTGAACAGGCGAATGGTAAAACTAGATACCTGTGATTTTTGAGGAGGTTCTTATTGGTCTTGCCTTTGCAAGGAACATATTATCAAATGTAATTAATGAATGAGACACAGTGAAAGAGCCTTAAAAATATCCAGAGGAAACAAAAGTAGAAAATCAAATATCTCATAAAATTATACACTCCCTTAATGCCTGAAATTATGCATTTGACTATTACCAATAACTTCATTCTTTGCGCTGAAATAAAGGTGTGCTTTCCTTTGTTTTAGCAAAGCAGTAAGATCTACCAAAGCATCAGCAGGTTTTCTTTGCCAATACAAGTAAATTCTCTATGGTTTCTGCCATTATCCGCCTTGAGGTAATCAAGTGCTCGCTGAAATCAGGATCAGCTGGAGGCTTTCTTTTCGCTACAATTGAAACCAGTTCAAATGGTGTGTTTTATTGGAATGTCCTTGAAACTGGCTTTCTCCTCTGAGAATTAAAAAAAAACTTTACTTTAAACTGATGCATTTGGAAGCATTAAATAACGCGTTCTGCAGGGTGATATTAAGTAAGTTAAAATAATTTATAAGGATATTTTGTTTTTAAAGGATGTGTAGTGTTTTGTTGTAGTCAATTGCTTCTGCAACAATGGAAAGCAGATTTGATTTGGGTTCTTCATTTTCTTAATGACGTTCTTCTTCTATTTGATCTGTTAATACAAACTCAACATTCATGAAATAACATCTCCAGAGCGACAATACAGTTAGTTCTGTTTTTAGAAACTTTAGAAGGTTTTTAGTTAAACAGACCTAAAAAGTGTGATTTCCTGTCTTGACAATTGTGCTGTATAGTCAATATAATGGGTAGAAATGTAGACAAATTTTTTAATTGGAAGTTTCAAGCAAATATTTAAAAAAACTTAGATATACCTAAAGAGTATACATTTTAATGATGTAGCAAAATACTAGAATGTTTTTAAATGAAATAGAGTCCTAAAACTACTAATTGAGACAAGTTTTTGGAGCATTTAAGTTTTCTTCTAGTCTGTTAGTATTAAACATGTTATAAACAATTAAGAAATTGAAAACGTATGAATCAACATTTTAAAACATTAATAAATATTTATAGCACAAACAAATATTTTGAGACTATAGATTCTGGAAAAGAAATGTAAGAAGAAGCCTAATGGATGTTATATCCAAACTCTGATTAAAACATCATCTTTGGGCGACAAAGGAAAATGATAAGAGTTATAACAGCACTGGAAACTGCTGAGGCAATATAGAGACAGTTTGTTTCTAAGAATGGTAAGATTTATCCTCACTTAAATCATGTAATGATGGTGCCTTTATTGTTTGAAACATTTTCATCCTTGAAACTCATTAGAGTCCTGAAATTCAAATGTGTGTTAAAATTTACTTAAGACTGTATAAACAGTGAAGATTTCTCAGACAAGCCAAACTCTAAAGAAGACTGAGAAATGCAGACCAGCTAACTGGAGAAGCCAATATCACTGCCTGGCTGATTAGACCAACGGGCGGCAAAGAATACTCTTCAACACAGTGAACTGCTTGGGTTGTGTGGTTTGCTCTAGGCTGGCCTTTGTTGAGCGTACCTGTATTGGGTGGGCTTTGGTGTGTCATTTCTGCTCCTGTAAGTAACTCACACCCTAAGTAGTCCCCAGTGGTGTCACCAACTTGGATTTTTGGAGGTAATGTCTTCGATCTGTTAGTGGATGTCTTTTTATGAGGTGTGAGTAAAGATGTGCCTATCTCCTCCTCAGGAGGCACATGTCACCAGGCTGTCTCCATGATTCAGACTGAGGAATAGCTGTCAGCACCAAGTTACTGAAGGTCAAACAAGTGAAGACACTGGTGGTTGGTAAACCTAGTAAAATACTCTCAAATTACTCAAAATTTAGTTCATGTGTGAGAGGAGCTAAAAGGCTTGCACATCAAGAAATAAAAAAAGGACCTGAGGCGACTACACACCTGCTACCAAGTCAAGCATCCTGGCTCTTTGAGCAGTTCATGTAATTACAGGCATTGATTGAAATGATGAAAAACAAGGCACAATCATGATTTTAAAATAGCATTAATCAGAACAACATCCAAAAGATAAATGCTCTGTAAGTTGAAGAATAACGCATAATGTTTCAAATCTAAACCAATAATAACTGATACTTTTGCATTATAATGTAGGGCTTCCAAACTACATTAATACTTGTTAGACAATAACAAGTTGGTGGCTTACTTGTGAAGACATTACTCGCATTATTCTGTAGTGGCTCATATAGATTCTTAAATATAAAATAAAATTTACAGGAGGTAGCATAAAACCTGAATCAGGTATTATTATATCCTTAAGACAGAAACCAGGAATCCATCAATGTTGTTGGGATAGAAATAAAAGTGGTGGTCCACTTATAACTCCAACACTCAAAGTCCTAGTAAATATTGCAGGTTTGGCCCAGCTGGCGTTTAGGTTAATAGAGACAAATCTAACTTGTCATATTTTCCTTAACACAGAAATCAAGGTTCGGGACCAAGCACCAAATTTCTTCAAACCAATTTTACCAAAACTAAACTGGATGCTTAAAATGAAAGCTTAGCTCACTATGGACCAATCTGCCCTGATAGTGCGATGCCTACAAGATTTTCGAAGTCCTTTTCTTTCCATGGGTGCAGGTTGGTTAAGATACCAATAAATCTGTATACAGTGTAAGGTCTAACTACATATATATATGACTATTTCATAAATAAAGCCATTTGCCGACAGACAGTATATAAAAATGTAGGTAAAAGTCTGAAGAAGAAGCCAAGAATAAGATGATAATTATGGCTGTCTCTTACAAACCTACCTTAAACATTACTTCAAATATAAGCCTTAGAAGCATTACCTCAAAAAGCATTAAACATGGTGCTGTTTCCCTTTACTTTCTAGATATAGTCAATTTCAAATTATCAGCAGAAGTGTGTATTGCAAAAGGAAGAAATACAAATAGTGTGTGGAATTAAGAAATAAAATAAATTATCCATATTTGTGCTGGGAATGTATGGTTCTACCATTTGATAGACCATGAGGACTCCTCTTAAGACTATAGGTTTGTTGATATATACTGTCAGCAAAAAAGAAAAAAAACAAAAACAAAAAAAAAACAGCATAAGACTATGCTAATAATAGATTTGCTCGAAAACAAAATCAGGGAAAAGAATTTTATTTGAAAATATCTTGTAATTAAACGAAGGAACAATTTAAAAGTGATTAGAACTAAAGAGTTAACCGCACTTGTAAAATTAAACAGCCTACAATAAAACAATGGAAGACAAACTAAGTGGAAAGACTGCTTTCACCTGGAATCGTTGGAAATGACATTGTGAAAACAACTGTGGATACTAAAAGAAAAATGGTAAGATTCCCTCCTCTGCTTGAACCCATAGTTTCTAGAAACAATTTTAATGCAAGTGTCCAAATGATTCTAGAAAACACATGTTGTTGAAGAAACACCTCAGGATATATTAAAAATTAGGTGAGGCAAAAGAACATCACGAAAAGTCATCATGATGTATCCAACATAACTACATTACACCACAACAACAGTGGCAAATAGCATGGAATATTATCAGAATATGAACTTACCAGGCTGTGGAACAAAAACTAGAGCAAACTAGCAAAGATAGCTATTCAGCTACATAGATTGGAAAGAAAGAAGTCAAGAAACTGTGTTCTACAAATAAGATGGTCCCATTCGAGCCGTAAATATTATTGCATTTACTGTGTACATCCACATGCATGAGAATCCGTATATTCCATATAAATTATCTATGCATACATATACTCTGTTAAAGATAATTCATTAAATGGATAAAAAGCCTCATTCAGAACAGAAATTATAAGGGTGTAAATTTGAAAACCTCTTCTTGATATATGGGTGAATATAGATGGCAAAGGCTAGCCAAGCAAAAGGTGGTCAGCAATATTCAGGTAGAAACGGTTCCTGGTTTTCGAGGAACTTCTGTGGCATATGCTAAAAGTTAGGATATCCATATTGACCTTTTTAGTGAAAAAACCTAGTTCACCGTAACAACTTAGATGGGGAATGACTGAAATTCTTAAAACTTGTGATAGAATATAAAGAATGTATCCTGATGGCTTTTTTGGCTGAGTTTAACCGCCAGTAAGTATATGGCCAACTAATTGGCCAAAACTAAATGGACTCTGCTCTGCCTCCCACTCGGCTCAGCTCCCCCTCCCCACCCCTCTCCCTCCTCCCTCTCCCTCCCTCCTGCCTCCCTCTTCTTCTCCTCCTCTCCCTCCCTCCTCCCTCCTCCCTCCTCCTGCCTCCCCTCCTTGCCTCCACATCACATCATCGTCATCTGTTCTCCTCCTTCCTGTCCCCTTTCCCCCTGCCTTTTCTCTCATCACAGCAGTCTCCTCTTCCTCATCATATTCTTTTTCGCTTGTTTCTCTTCTTTACAGTTAGAGTGGGATGTCACAGGCTTCAGAATGGGCTTAGAACCAGACAAATGAAGTCTAGTCTCTTAGGCAGCTCTTACATATAAAAATATTTAGCGTAACAATAAATAAGTAAAATTATCTTTAATTCAAATAAACCTATGACTCACATGTTTTAAAAGAAACGTCCTTAGTTACCATTTATGGCCTGGCTGTAATTTTATTACTGTATGCTTTTATACCGGGATGAGGTGTCAAATGTAAAATTTTAAAAATCTTTAAATTATATTATAAGAAAACTTCTATATAGAAGCGTTATCTTCATATGTAAGCTTATTTATTTTTCTGACTAGTCGTATATACAGCAATAAGATGTCGTAATATTTTATCTTTCTACTGTGTCATCATACATTCCTATACATTTTAATTTCTAGAAAAAGGAATTTATATATGATTGTTACAATTACAAGGTGTTTGAATAATCTAAATGTTTATTTACATGAACTGGTGAAACAGTGTGAGTTCTTTCACGAAATGAAACAACGTGCAATCATTTTAAATAATTACGTTAGCAAAATGAAAGCAGATATGAAAAGATGGATGTTTCAGTGCATAATTTTGTCGTGCCAAGAAATAATACCTTGTATATAGATGAAATAAATGTGAAATCAATATTTGATTTTTTCTTCTATTCTTTTAATAAAAGTACTCAAAAATTTAATCTTCTATTAGAAGTTTTACTGCAAACTAGCTTTCAGAGTTTCTTCAAACTTCTAACTTAATATAAATGTTTTCTTGTTTTGGTAGAAAAATATAAAGAATAAAAGTAATAGGGTCTCCTAAAGCATTAGATAAGAACTTTCTTTTTCTCTCATTCTTCATGTTCTCAATAAATGAGATTTTAATGCAGTTGATGCAAAAATAATTTCAACATTACTGGATAATGGAGACAATTCAATAAAAGTTAGGTTCCTACTTATATAGGTTTCTTATTTTTAAAGGGGCATCTATCAAAATAATGTTGATATTGTGATGTGGACTGTCATGCGGTGTAATTATACCCTTTCTAACTGTCGCCGAGCAAGGTGTATCAATTTAGCACAAAGTTAGGATTTTTACCTTAACAACTAAAATTAGGTATAAATAATTGTTTCATTCCTAGTCCCAGTACTAGGTTAAAACAAATATTCCCAAATTTTATATCTTCCATTATAGTTTCAAAAGCATTAACCTCCTCTCAATATGAACCTTTTTTCTTTCTAATTACTTTTTTAAATGTTCCATAGAGTTAGAAAAGAGAATACACTGATATCAATTATTAAGTTCATATAATTGTGTTCAATATTTCATTATAATTATAATAAATGAACATTTAAAATTCTAAAGCTATAAATGGAAAGTTTAATTACCATGATATTTAAAATGGACACATTGATTCTTCATCTACCGACATGACTATTAAATTGATCGAATAGTTACCCTAGAAAGACACCTATTTGCCCTTAGCCTATAAAGTCCTGTATAGAAATTTAAATGATATAATTATGCATTTTTAAATTGGTATATCATGCCATTGAATAAGGAAATAAATGAAAAACAGAAAATTCTAAATAGCTGTTATGAATTTAAATATCAAAATGATTCTTTTATAACTCTGTATATACTAATTTCAATCTACAATAATCACATGATAAATAGCTTTTTATAGTTAAAGGGTATTGCATGTAATATATGTATATTTATATAAAAATAATAAAAAGAAAATAAGGCTATAAATTGAGAGTGAGAAAAGAATGGACTCTAAAAAAAATTAGATTTTAATCAAAAAGCATATTCAAAGGGGAAAATAAAAAATGTAGTTATTCATTTCAGATAATTCAGGAATTTGACTATTTCCAGGTGGAAAAAATGATTGCATTATGGAAAAGGGTCACTAATGCTCCTAAATACATAATAAAAGAATTTATGCTGCTAACATCATATCTTCTTTTTTAAATTTTTTCTTTAAATAATTTGAAATGTAATTTTCTGCATGTATTTTTTGTTCATCCAAGGTTCTGTTAAAGATGAGTATTTTAAATGATTTTTTAATGAGACTATCTACAAGTATCATTTTTTTTAATTTTACATGTTGGTGATTATATATTTTAAAAGAGAACTACATAACTATTAACTATATTTGGGCGAAATATTACATTTTACATATTGAAAATTTTTAAATGAACTTATTGCTCATAATTCAAGTATAGAATGGGATAACGTGTAACTCTATAATCATGTTCATAAACATGTTTATGACTCATAAAGATGATTCAAGTTAATTTTAATCCTTTTAGACTTTTCCTAATACCTAATAGCACACTTTGAGTCAATCATACTTTTACTACATATACCCAGCAGTGTGGTGTGTGTGTGCGTGTGTGTGCTGGCGTGGGAGATGCGTGTGTGTGTGTGTGCGTGTGTGTGTGTGTAAGTGTGCTTGTAATTTTAGCATTCATCAGAGTTTTAACATTATCTTTGACCGTATCATACTTACTTGCCTATAGTGTGCCCTTGTAACATAGCGTACTTATGCCTGTGACCAGTAAACTTTCACTCCTACCCACCATGGTTCTCTTCTAGCTAGTCTTCCTTTTACTTCAATGCCCCACTTATATTTTATTAGGGATCTCATGGAAGTCCTTGGCTTCCAGTACATTCAAGATTATGTGTATTTCCGTTGAAGAAAATGGTGCTCTATTGATGTCGTCATATTCCTCAGTTTCTTCTGTCCTTGTTCTTTTGAGTTTCAGAGGGGTGACCTGGAGCCAACACTATTCAGCACTCAAGTTAATACTCATAGTTGATGAGGTTTGTAGTCTCTGCTTTGACTATTCTCATTGAAACATATTACTCTAGGCATAAACATAAATATTTATAAAACATATTTATAAAATTAAAATTAGCACTCATTTGGAAAAAGACCCAACAATAGATTCCTACATAGGATTCATGACCTTCTGTGACACAAGCTTTTGTCCAGATCTACAGTCTCAGGCATGTAGTTTTACAAGGAATAATCCTTAAATTCACTCATAAAAGAGCTGTCAAAGCACCCATGTATCCCCTTCAACAGAAGGCAAAACCTGTGAGACACATGGGGTCTACAGCTATCGTAGGAGGACCATTGATAACTCTTCTTAAACAGCCTTCATAAAAACCATGTACTATGACCACTAGCTGTCAGAATAACTTTCCCTCAATCCTGGCCTGATTTTCCTAGAGTCCTTTGCCCAGCTGTCTTGGCAATTGGCGACTCACTGTGTCTAGTTCTGATTTGCAGTAACAAACAATGCCAATAGCTTATATTTTTGGGGAATTTCTGGGATCCCTAAGATTGCTATTATTTTGGCACTTGCTCCATGTTTGAAAACCTGCATCTCAAGCAGTATTTCAATGCAGAGAACTTCTAGAATGTAGTGCATGTTTTGTTATTGTAGAGCCTCTTTCACTCAGCACAACGCACTTTGGGACTCCCCCATATTAAGCATATATCGATACTACGCCCCTATTATTTCTAGATAGTTTTTCATTATACACACATTCCTGAAATATATCAATTTATTCATGTGTAGAAGGACATCATTGTTTTTTCAACTTAATATAAACTAATGTTGAATATAAGCCTGCTTATTAGAATCATATTCAAGTGTTTATTAGGACGTGGTTTCCCTTTTGGTATAAATATGTAGGAGATGAAAGTTTGAATAATGGTTTTGGTTTATACTTAATTTTCTAAAACACTGGGATTATTTTCCTTAGAGTATTGTTTCAGTTTACACTCCTGAAGTTAGTCTATGCCCTCACGGTGGCATCACACTTCCCTCGCATCTGTAAAGTTTGCTGCTGTGATTAGGAGCTGGTGCTGGGTCACTGATGCTTGAGGTTTCCTTTCATTAACAATCAGTGTCGGTGAGCATCTTAAAGCACGCTTACATCTTATTTGCCTTGAGCTTCTGACAGTCTGTAAGTATGGCATTCCTGAGAAAGGGGTTGTCCATGATGCTCAGGCCAAGGGAAAGGAAGGCAGAGTATTCATGTTCTTTCTTTCCTTCACACTGTGAATATCATACCTGGTGGTCATGGCAAGCTTTAAATATGTCACTGCCCTAAAAATGACAATTTCTCTAGATAATGCTACCAAAAAATGTATCTCCGTTACAATGGATTTAAAATCAAGCAACACATAACATTGAAACTGCAAATATTAATCAGTTTTTGAAGAACTATTAAATTATTATAAATACATATAAAATACTCATTTATTTAAAACATGCAAAACAGGAATAAGAGGAATTTGAACTGTATTTCGTATTTTCAATTTTAAAGCAGGCAAGCCTGTGTTTTGTTAAAGACAGTTGTAAGGAGGCAGGCATGGGCACACCTGCATCCCTCTCACCCCTCCTCTTTGAGCTCCTTCCTGCTGATGGGATCCCTGAGCACTGCACTGAAACACCAGATAGGAAGACACATTTAATACATTGATTAATATCAGCTTCCCTGAGTAATTTTAACATCACTTGTTTTCTGTATTGAATACCTAAATCATTTTCCAAAAAAAGAAAAAGAAAAGTATTATCTTTTTAGACTTCCACAAGATTTCTTGTTCCTCATTATCTCTAATCATACTTACATTTGTCTTAAAAATAGCCATTTATTGCAACAATTAAAATAACATGCAAAATGTTTCTGCTAATTAGAAAGAATGGACTAAGATGTCATCTCTCATTTTAGACCCAAACATTAAACTAATAATACACGATGCTTCTCAAGTGGACCTGATCATAAACAGATTTCTACAAGATTACTTTCATAGTTGCATAAACATTTTGAATCATAATGGAACTATTAGCACAAACCCGTGTTTAATTTTGAAAGCATTTAAAAGAGACTTCTCCATTTAACTCTATACACTCGAATTAACAAAAGTTATCTAATGCCTGTTTGACTAGTGAAAGAGAAGTAGTGAATCAAACTGCATTTGCTTCTCAGCTCACTTCCTCCCTCCCGGGCTCGCTCATTTGTAAAATCTAATGAAACTGTTGAAATGAAAGAGACAAAGAGACGCTGCAAGAGATATGTGGGGGAACCTGAATTACAGTGGAAACAATACGATAACAAAGAATTTTAAGAAAGCACATGTTTTCTGCCAGAAAACGTCATTCCAACTAATTTTGCTGAATTCTGCACGTATTATTTCATAAAATTGGGTTCAGGGATGAAAGGACTTGATGGAATGTGTTGAAGAAACAATACTTCATTCTTCCTGAAATTTAGAAATAGTTACCTTGGGCTATGGCTGTCCATGGAAGCAGAATAACGTAGATCACACTTCATTAATTGAAAAGGAAGACTGTAGAACTGCTGCACAGACAGAAAGCCCACTCTGCTGAGAGGACAGCACTATAGGAAGTTCTTTTGGCTTCTGTCTGTCCCCGCAAATGACCTCTGTCGCCTATTAAAATGTCTGCCTGAGACAGCTCAAGTCTGCCAGGACTATCTAAGCGTGTTCTCGCCAATGCCATACAATAGGCCCCTGACCTCTCTATCTTAGAGCATTTATGAAAGGGGGCTCACAATTATGAATCTTTCTTTTGTCCCTTTGAGTTGTATAAGCATTTCCTAGAACTCAGAACTGTCTTTTCTCAAGCACCTGAAAGCCATTCCTTTGAAATGCAATCAGCAGAGGAAATATAAAAGAAAGGAAGAAAAAAGGGGGGGGGGAGCAAAAGCAAAGGAAACAAGAGCTTAGTGGCCTGGTCTCTGAGGACAGAACAAAATCTGGATTTCTACAGTCTCAGAAGAGCAGACAGATGACTTTATAGCATTTACTCTGGCCATCTTTCTGCAATCTCTAACTTCTAGGAGCTCAACTCTCTCCTTGTGTCTTGTTCCTTTATTTTCCCTTCAAATGCCCAATCACCTCACCAAGCTTATAATAGAACTCAGAGTTTTCATGAATTATCAATATTTACTGAGAAAATCTGTTTAACCCCCTAACGTTTTGTTATACTTTTCTTTGCCAAAAGTAAACAGTCAGCTCTCATACTTGGCCTCCTATAAGGCTGGTATAATTTTAATCCATTAGGAATGTTTAAGGGTTTAAAACAATCAGAAAATACACACAAGTTTAAACTATCCAATGATTTCATAGATTCACTGGTGACATTAATTGATTATCTGAAAATTGTAATCAGTCAAAGCTTATAGGACTAGTAGTGGAAGGGGTTTAGTCACTTGTCAGTTCTGGTAAGTATTGATAAGTTTAGCAATTTCCAGTCAGTTTTAAAATGTTCTTATATACATATTTTTTTAAACATAGAGTAGTTTGTTTGAAAATCTGAACATTTAGATCCAGGCTTCCAGTATTATGACACTGGAAGTTTATGTGGGAATGCAACAGAGTAACATTCATCAGACTTCAGAATTCTGAAAGCCAGACTAGGTTCCTTGTATGTTCATGGGTGTGGTTAGCCTGTTTAAGTTGGAATTTTTCTTCTAGTGTCTTCTATATGGCTGGATTTCTAGATGGATACTGTTTACATTTGGTTTTATTTTAGAATGTCTTATTTTTCTTATCATAATTGAAAGTTTTTATGAGCATAATATTCTGGAAAGGCATTTGTGGTCTGAGTCTATAGAACATGTGTCCAGACCCTTATCATAATTAAAATCTTCATTGATAATTTACATGCTATTCTAATCAGTCTGCTTTTATATGTTACTTTGCCTCTTTTTTTCTCCTGCAGACTTTAATATTCTTTTGTTACTGCTGTGCATCCTTAGTGTTTTGAAAGTTATATTCTGAAGGTGCTTACTTTTCTGATCCAATCTCTTCTTTATGAAAAGGAAATTTTCTTCTATGATTTTGTTGAAAATATTTTTTGTAGCTTTGACCTATGCTTCTTTTCCTTCGTCTATTCCTGGTATTTTAGATGTGATCTTTTTATAGCTCTCCATATTTTCTGGATGTTTTGGGCCAGGAATGTTTAGATTCAACATATTCCTTTACCTAGGTATCCATTTTTTTTCTTTCATATCTTCTATATATATATTAAGCTTTTACATATCTATGTTCTGTTGTTAAGGTTTCATCTAAGGTTTCTGTTTAGGTCCCAGTTTACATTTCCATATTTCCTCAGGTGATTGTTTTCATTCTTTATTCTATTTCTAAATTCATGTCTTAGCTGTTTTAATCGTTTCCCTTGCACTATTTTTTTAATCAATTTTATTCATTTCCTCTTCTGAAGAGCTTTATCAAACCTGTAAAGCCTATTTTAAGGTCTTTGACTTATGCTTCAGCTATATTTCAATGGCCTACTTTGTTGTAGTTTCTGGGATTTAGCGGATACATATTGTTCTAGCTGTTATTGTGTTTTATCATTGGCTTACAGGCGTTTTAGTTAGGGAAGATACTCTATATACTAATATCTGGTCATATCTTTGTTGGGTGTGTTTTGTTTCTTGATTCCTGTTGCCCTCTCTGGTTCTTAGGAGGGTGTCATAGTTGTGTGTTAACTGTTAGGTAATTTGTCTCCGACCCGGATAGGTGTGGCTACCAGAAAAATGTGTTTCTAGGTATTAGAAGTGACACAGAATTTGAGACGGTCTGTGATTTGGAGGTGATTCACAGGTGAGAGGGAAGCAGAGTGCTCCAGGATGATCTGCTTAGTCTCCTAGTAATGGAGGCAGAGAGTGAGAAGAGGTCACCACCAATAGTGTGCTACAGAGCTGGGGAATAGATGGGTCACTGCGAGGGGCTAATGACGATTGCAAGCTTGCATAGCTGCTTGGATGGTCCACTGTGTTCTCTGGCAGGCTTAGCTGCCAAGATCCTAGGGATTGTCTGTTGAATTTAGGGGCTAGAATAATGAGTGAAAAAAGAGATGAAAGGACAAAAGGGAAATTTCGATGGGAAGATCAGCGTGATTCACTGAAGGTTGGGCCATAAAGTAAGTGGAGGCCACAGCATGTTGTCCTGCTATAGAGCTTAGAAGGATGAGCAGAGGATTAGATGGATTTGGAGGAAGGATGAAAAGATGAAATCTGGTTTATTGTCTCTGGGAGATGGGCATTCAGAAAGGGGGCTGGAAAGATAATTGCCACTACAAGTCTGGGATGGAATTGACCGAGTGAAACTGGAGGAGAGGAGGGAGCAGTGAAGACCTGCAGTTAACCTACCTGCTTCTGTGGTTGGAGTGTCAAATTAAGTTTTAACTACTGTTATCTTATAGCATATGCTATTATCATGGGTATAAAAGGAAGCGCGTTTGTGTGATGACAATGCAGAACTCTCTAGGGCTTCTTTCTCAAAGTCTATTGACTTAGCAAGATCTCCATGAACAAACTGGCTTTGCGAGAGAAACAGAAACATAATGGGAGCTCACAGTAGTTAGGTGAAACCCAGTCATGAGAAAAGTCACTGAAGATAGTGGACGGAGGATATTTACCATGTGTGTTTACCATAAATGGCATACGTTTTTCCCTCCCTACTCCAAGTAGTATGCTGAAGTCAGAGTTACACCATGGATAAAAGGCAGGGAATGGCCAGGAAACTCAGGTTGGAATGCAGAACTGGGCAAAAAAAATGTAGTAGCAGGCAGAATGACCTCCATTTCCAGATTCAAGACCAGTATTCATTATGTGAGCCTCCGTGTCTGCCTTAACACTGCGGGGCCATCCCCTTCAGGCTTGATGTTTTTGTAGTTGATGCCACATCACCAAAACACCTCATATCAACTAATAGTTACCAAAGGCACAAGGCAGTGTACAACCTTTGGTAGCAGTCAGGTCTCAGTGGCCTGTGTTTCATAAACGTCCTAACAATATGCTGGCCACAGAAACCCTTGATCTTTTAACTATATTATTTGTTTTAATGACCCTTGACTTTTCTTGATATTCAGTTGTATTATATAATAATTACTGAAGATTATAGTAAGCCACACCCCTAGTGTATCTTTGAGGAAATTTTAAGCTCATGACATTATAACCTTCATGATTCATTCTCTGTAATTTTTTGATGGATTAATTATTTAATGTCTTTATTATGTGGTGATGGAATTATGGAGAGGGAGGCCAAGAATTTGAAATGGATCATTCAATTGTATGTTATCTTGGCCTATTATTTCTCTTTCCTTGATATCATTGAGTGAACTGCTTCTCTTTAACCATTCTTCTCTTCAATGGCATACTCACAGTCTAAAATCATGAACCAACTGCACTAAAGGAGATAGATTGTTCTCAAATCCCAGGTGGCCTGGTTATTGAAGGTTTTTGTTTTTCTTGCTGAATAAGTCTGTGTGGACTAAACTAAATATCTACTCCTTCAAATGAACATATATCAAAGTACAATAATGAGAATAAAGTACAAACAAGGAAGCATGGATTTATCAGGGAAATAAAGTATTCTAGACACAGAACCAATAGAAATATACCTATAGAAGCTGCTTGACAAAGAATTCAAAATAAACATTTTTAAGGAATGTCTTAAAATTTAAATAAATATAAATAATTCAACAGATGAATGAAAACAGTAAAGTATACATATTAAATATGAGAAAAATTTGATTTGCTGTTAGTTTCTCATACTTCTCTCTGAAACAGAAACTTACATATCTATGTTTCAGTCCTCTGGAAGTTAACACTTCAATGAATGAAGACAAAAGGCTAAAATGAACTCAACAGTAGAATGGATCAAACAGAAAACTGTGAGTGCAAGATAGTTCATCTGTCAACTATCAAAAACAAGAAAAAGAAAATACGGCATTCCTCATACGTGGGACTACATAGATAAAAATTGAACTAAATTGAAGGAAGACAAATTCTACATGATGTCACTCATATTAGAAATTCAAGACTGCTGTGAAGAATAGACTGGTAGTTGACAGAAATTGATATATATGGAAATATAATTGGGGTTTACTGGTAAAATATAGAATTTACTTTTCATTTCACTATTTAAGAAATTTTCACCTGAGAACACTAGTTTCAACATTTCTAGCAACCCTTTCTTCGGCAACTCCAGTTTCTTAACTATGTCTCCTTCCCTGTCATTTTAAAGGATTATTGTCAGATGTACAGACACATAAGCACATACAGATAAATATACACAGATAAGCATGCACATACACAGCCATAACACAGAATACACACACACACACACACACACACACACACACACACAAGTTGTCATTGTATAACCTATAGGGATTATCCATGAAGATGACCAATTTTCATTTTCTTTTTTTATTATTTAATTCACATCTCAAATGCTGCCCTCTCCCAATTCCCTATCTGACCCCCTTCCCCTCTGAGTGTGTGCATCCTCCTATATATCCTCCCACCCTGAGGTACCAAGTCTCTACAGGATTGGCGCATCCTCTCCTGCTGCTACTTATGTGCTGGGGGCCTCAGACCAGCCCATGCATCCTCTTTGGTTGATGACTCAGTCACTGGGAGCTCCCAAGGGTCCAGGTTTGCTGACACTGTTGGTCTTTGTATGGGGTTGCAACTCATAGCCTCTGGACCACAGACCACCTGGGGCATTTTGAGCATAGGGGCAGGAACTTGCTGCCGCGGGGGTAGTCCTAAGGATATCATTAATAAGAGACCAGTAACTGAAGGCAGCGACTGGTATTTTTTCAGGGCCAAAAGTCTCATAATAGTCTTTAAAACAATCACCAACTCTGCACTATCTGCATCAATTGTTCCCTCCTGGGGGAACTATAGACAAATATTTCCCACAAAGCCTAAGAATTTCTTTAGATTTCTTTTTTTTTTCTTAACCCTATTCATCACGTCTTAAGTGACCCTTTTGAGTTCTGTCACCAAAGTTGACTGTAGAATGCTTGTCCCATCACTCACCACTGAGGTCTGTGTCATCTGGGAAGAAACACACCAACCGCCCCATTTCCCAGACATATGTCACATTGTTTCTATGAAACTCTCAGACATCTATTCCACTTGAGATTCACAAAATCCAAAAGAACTTGTTTTTTCCAAGAAACTTTAGCTTACCAAGTTCATGGCTTCACTTCTGTCCTGAAGGAGAAATCAATAAATGCTGTGCAGTACCCATCCACCACCGCTCTCCAGACTTCAGGAACAGCATTCACATTGTACAAACGTCTGGGGATATCGCTACAAAATTTATCTCTTCAGGCCAAAACACATCAACTGATATAAAATTTTCAAGTGGCATCTATATTTTATTTTTATGTTTAAAAATAGCTAATTGGCGTGTTCCCCAGGGCTCTTTTGAAATAGGTTTATTTTGCAAACAATAACTTATGTTGAAAATAGTATTTTATGCTGTTAAACTTTTTACTGTTCAAATTGCTGTCTGGTGCTCTTTCATGATTGTAAGAAAATTTAGGAAATCAGATAGGTAAACTTAATCAATAGCATGACAAAATATACTAAGTAGAATGAATTAAATAAATAAAGCCAACATTTTTAAATTAAATTTTAAAATAGAAGTAAATATGCTTTTTCTTATAATTAACTTATCAACAATTCATTCCAGTTATTTGCTTATAGAAAAGGCTTAAGGCTATCATCTTTATATGTCAATCTTAGGTATGAAAATATTAATATCTTAAACCCATTAGCATTCTATACATAATACATGAATATCATGCCATGAGTAACCTTGATTATCTCTATAGTATAAAGCTCTCAGTAGACATAAAGAGTAAGATGCTAGGTGGTTTTGACCATGTATTCAATAGGAGACCATTGAAAAGATGGTATATCTTTTCAATATTGAATTAATTCCATTGTGATTATAAATGAATACTACTTAAAAGAACCTCCTTCTTTTTCTCCAACTCTAAAATAGATTAGGTAAATTGACACTTATCATTGTAAATTTGAAATTATTAAAATTATACATCTTGGATGTTACAATGTCTGGCATATGATATGTATTTTAATAAGTATCTTTCTTGTTTTTAAAATTTATTTATTCTTATTTTGTTTGAATTGTTGTTTTTCCTGCATGTATGTCTGTTTGAGGGTTTCAGGTACCCTGGAGCTGGAGTTAACAGACAGTTGTAGTCTGCCCTCTGGGTCCTGGAAACTGAACTGAGTCCTCAGGGAGAGTAGTCAGTGTTCCTAACTGTTGAACCATGGCTCCAGCCCTCATATGCTTCTTTTAATAATACATATCATTAGTTATAACAATATGTACCTATTTTTATATATAAATTCTTGCAAAATAAGAAAATGAGAAAATATCAATGTATAATTTACGTGTGAGATATTGAGACACAGATAGCTAAATTTAGTTTCACTTAACATAGTGTCCTGGCAGCATAAGGCAAACAAAACTAAAGGTAAACACAGATTTTTAAGAATGAGAAAGAGGGAACAAACAGTGTGCTCTTGTCTTCCTGCTAACTGAAAAATATCAGGTTCACCTTCAGTTTTGTGAGGGATCTGAATTCTCTAACCAGACTTGCTTAAGTCATAGCTTAAGTCATTCTTTTTATCTGAACATAATTTAGAGAGAGAGACACAGAAAAAGGTTGTTATGTTTTTTGTGGGGAATGTAACTGTGTTCAAATGGGATCCTTAGAGAGACATTTCCCATTCAAACCATTGGCCAGAAGCAGAATGAGACAAAGACAGGAACCCTAATAGCACCTTTCTCTTTCTATTTCCATTCTATCTGGAAACCAGCCTACAATGCTACCAGATATGTGGTGGGTCTTCTCTCTCTTTTTTTTTTTGGGGGGGGGCGTATTTCTGAAGACATCCTTACAAGTAAAACTTGAGATGTGTCACTTAGATGACTCTAAACTCAGTCAATGTGACAAGCACTTCTACCCTTACAATGTACTTAGTGTTCAAGGTATTTAGAATGGAGGTTCATCAAAGAAGTTTTCTTTTGCTCACAAGGATGACTTTACACATAGGAATTCAGTATGTTATTATGCCAGTGTGTTCTTTCCTGTTAAGACAGCTATTCCTTCCTTTCTCTGTATCCAACTCAAGGCATTTGACTTTATGCATTACCAGTTATAAGTATCCCCAGTTTTTCAAATAGTATATTACAACTTAAATATGTTCTCTGTGGCACTTTAGTGGCTGAAATGAGAGTTTTCTGCAATGCAGATCCCAGAATAATATATCATTCTTCATGATTTTCTTTACTCTGTCCATAATTTTCTGAAGCATTTCTCTGCATGTTTTATTTTTCACACCTGGGTTTTCTGTCCCTTTCTTAATAAAATCTATTTTTTATACTTAAATTCTGCAGTGAAATGCTTAACAAACACAGGCTGCTTTACATAGCAATTTTTTCATAATTCAAATTCACATCACTATGCTTAGTGCTAACCACTATTTTGTTCTTACTTTTTCTGAAGCCAGAAAATTTCATCTAATTTGTTTAAACAACAGAATATTAGGATAAGGATTCTTTAAAATTATCCACGAGGAACCAGGAGCATAAAGCTCACCAAACAACTGATAAGTGTGGCAGGGATGAGACGTCAGCATATAATTTAGGAAAGAGTACTGTAATCATCCTTTATCATTGCTTGAGCTAAGTCATGAATCTTCTATATATTCTCATATGCTCTTCACCACTGTGGTCAGTGAAGATGTATGGATCATAATTTTAAACTCAATATTATCAAAGCTAGACTCCTAAGATTCAATTATAGATAAATTAAGTCAACTTTACAATAGAGCAGTTGTTCTACTATACCAACAAGCTACAGCACCGCCTACTTTCTCTGTGGCATTTACACAATAAATTACATCCAAGAATTTTATTGTACATGTCACTTTTTAATACATGTTAGAGCATCATAATCTCGTGTTCTTCTCTATGCCAATTTAAGTAAGACTTCCCAGAAAGTCCTCTACTAACCAACCTGAAATTGCTATCTATGTAATCACTTTCTATTATATTGCATATCTTATTTTATTCATATCCCATAACAGTCACTGAACTTACTCTACATGCTGGTATTCTGATTTTCTTAGCCTAATAAGATAATTTCACTAATATTAAAGATACCGTTATAAATCTATAAGAAGCACACCTGATTCCTAATGTGTTCAAAATGGAAGGTTTCTATCTGACTTGATTTGAAAAGCTTTATTCTTCTTTAAGTCCCTTCATTTTTCCCCTATCAACCTGAAGCAATATTTTCACAAGCTTAAAGAATTGACATAGTTCTGTAAAAATGGTCAATAGTCATCATTAAGCTTGGTATATAACAATGTAACTGGCAGTGGTATGTAGAAGCTATCATCTACATGAGCAGGATGACATTACATGGTAAGTTGAAAGCAGCCATGCTTAAAAAATTGTCATGGAAATCGTGAAATTCTCTGTGTGACAATTTTATTACCTCTTATGACATGCTTATTTAATATTTACCAACAACCCACTATTTTATTTTACCATTAATTACACCATTCCTGTCAGTACTGTAGAACATTACAACAGAGTAGAAAGTTTGGAAGTCTGAGATTTATAGATAAGGTACCAAAGCAATATAGAAAATGGTATCATTTCTCAGATTTAAAATATTGATTTATAGCAAGTAAGCTATATAAAAACTTTCATCATAAAAAATATGTTATTTTAAAACATGCTCAAAGCAGTACTCAGTATTTTCATGGGGGTAATTCTAAAGGAATATTTGTAAAATCCATGTTTCTATTGTCCTTGCTCAACTCTTGAAATACAATGATTCTACAAGTCACTGGATATTAGAAAGAAATGGAGGAGGTTCAGTGTCTATGACCAATTAGATCTGAATTTCTATGGATAGAATCTAAATACCAGCATCCTTCCTAGCTTCCCAAGTGACTGCAATACACAGACAAAACAGATCCACTACTCCAAGGATGAGTGAATGTAAAAGTGGGCAACATGCCTAAAAGATATGGCTATGGGTAAAGATAGATAGATGGATAGAGTCAGATATGGAATATTTCTACTTAAACCTTATGCCAGTCAAACTGAAGTTTTGCAGTTACATTATGTCATTATCTCTGAAATGTGCTTGGTTGAAATCCAAGGATGATAAATGAGCACTCTTCACAAAAATGTTTTAATTTGGCAGACATCACTGCTTCCATAAACAAACTGTTCAACAAAATCAATTCTTGAAATCATTACAACTTTAAGAATAGAAATTAAGCACTAAGTGGCAGGTGTTATATGTAACTCCAGAAAATGCAAAAGAAACACTTGTATTCATTTTATTATGTGCAACACTGCTTCTGAAGGTGCCTGTTTACAAGTTTTGCTACACACCCTGAGTAGATGACATTTCCAATCTCTGCTACTATTGTCTACATGGTCTTAAAGAAAAAGGAGGAGGAAGAGGAGGAAGAAAAGAAAGAGGAGGAAAGGAGGAGGAGGAAGAAGGAAGAGGAAGGAAAGTACAAAGAAGAAAAATAAATTTATTGTCAATACAATACCTACACATCACTAAGTATATCAATTAAACTGATAAAGTATCAATATTACTACTAAAAACTAATTATCTATACATATATCAAAATATTTAAAAGAATGTTCATGTTCATAATATAAACTCATCTATAAGAGAATATGTACTCACATTTCATGTAGCTTGCTAGATATCCTCTATTTAGTCATCTAAGTATTTAATATTTTTGTACTATCTCTACCTTCCAATTAGAGGATAAATGATAAGCACAATTTCCCTCTATTCTTTATAGCATGACTCTAAAATATTTAATGCCTAATTAAGTATAATATTTTGAAATTTGAGTTTTTAATTAAACTTCTGGAAAATTATATGACATTCCTTAAATTATTCTTTTAGCTCAAGAACTTAGTACACAAATTCTCCCTATTATTCATTAAATTATTACTGGGAAAACTATAACAATTAAAGTATACTGTGGGATATTGGAAGAAAGTCGAAAAGATGAAAAACAATAAACACTGTATTAGACAAGTTATTTATTATTTCTCTTTTTATATTTTGACAATTCTTTTCTTTTTATTTCTTTGTGGTTTGGATTCATTTTCTTCTTTAAAAATCTACAATGAATTTATTAGCACTTACTCTTCATCTGAACTTTTCATTTCTTTAAGCAAATTGGCACACTAAAATTTTAACCCATGGAAACACAGGGAAAGGAGTTGTGAATACAAATTTGAATTATAGTAGAAAAAGTGCATGAACATGTATAGAGGATGACCTGCCTTACTGGTAGAGCAATTGCTGAGCATTCTCGAAGCCCTGAGTTTATGGTGATAAGTATATGTGTTCAAATGTATAGATTCATCTTCTACCTACCATGGTATATGTGTCTACTTATTACATACAATAATATACACAATGACACATATACAAGATAAGAGCTAAAATGGTATTTTTTCTAAAATGGTATCTTTTCTTCCTCAAATGTGATATCTAAAATGGAACATAGTGAAGGATATGTGAAGCAGATAATAGATTTGCTTCTAACTGATCCACAGATCTAATTTTTAGGTAGAACTATATGGTGTACATTATCTGTTAACAAATTCCATATTATGTGTTGACAAACTGATTGTATTAACTTTATAGTTTAACTCCTTCAATATTGGGATGAGATTAATGTATGAGATGTTGTAAATAAAAAACATAATAAACCATTAGTTTATTATGTCCTTGACTGTTATTTCACTTTTTTTTGAGATGATGTCATTCTCTGACAGAGGCTGTTATACCTAACTCATGGTCATTTTTTAAAATTATCTTTAATCTTTTTCCCTAGTCTAGTCGTTATCCCCCTCCCAGTCTGCCCTCTTACAGTTCCTCATCCCATTCCTCCTCCCCCATCTCCAAGAGGACGTCCCCACCCCCAACCCACCCTGCCAGACCTCCCCAGTCCATGAAGACTCAAGTCTCTCCAAGGTTGTTAGGCACATCTCTCCGAAGCCAGACCAGACCTCTGCTGCATCATGTGTCTGGGGAATCAGACCAGTTAGTGCATGCTGCTTTGTTGGTGGCTCAGTGTCTGAGAGATCTCAGGGATCCAGGTTAGTTCAGACTGCTGGTCTTTCTATGGGGTCACCCTTCTCCTCAGCTTCTTCCAGCCTTTCCCTAATTCAGCCACAGTGGTCAGCAGCTTCTGTCCATTGATTGGGTTTAAGTATTTGCATCTGTCTAGGTCAGCTGCTTGCTAGGACCTTCGGAGGGCAGCCATGGTAGGCTTCTGACTATAAGCACACCATAATATCAGTAAGAGTGTCAGGCCCTGGAGCGCCCCCACCCCCCACTTGAGATGAATCCCAAATTGGGCTAGTCACTGGACCTCTTTTGCAAATGATGACACTGGGCAAAAGCTAAAATCTTTAGGCTGTATTTTAATAATATACTTTAGTTCTATTTTCATAGGTTCTCTCTCTCTCCCTCTTTCTCTCTCCCTCCCTCTCTGTCTCCCACCTCCCTCGATCCCTCCTTCCATTCCTCCACCTATCTATTTATTTATTTCAATATTTCAAGACTCAACTACACTGTGTCCGAATAGTGTTTTTCCTTTAATCTCTGCCTTTCCTGATAAGGAAACTCCTCCAGTCTCACGCCATTGGTTGCAAATGACATTCATCCTAATGCTATCTTTGAACCTGCCAGGGGATTTCTCATTGTTAGATGAATGCTGAGTGTGGTGGCACTCACCTGTAATCTCAGGGTTTGGGAAGTAAAATCTTGAGGATCAGAGTTCATGTCAAGAACAAGTTCAGTCACAACATAAGCTGAGGCTCCAACTTTAGCCAGCTATTTCATAGTGCTCTTGATTTCATTTATTGCTCATCTGAAATTTACTACTGCAACACTGAGAAGCTCAGATCACACTGTTCATGTTAAACACATTTTCTGTTCGAGGCCAGTATTTAATAGAAGGAACATCACCCCTCTGGGCCTGGGTGACTTTGTTAACGGCACTACATAGGTGTAACTCCTTTAGGTTTGGATGTAGGGATGCCATTCTCTTTCTATATCATGCTCAACCATGTCACTGAGGTTGTTTAAGTTACAAAGTATTAAATCACTCTGCATTATATCCTATGATCAATCTCTTTACTTTTTTAAAAATGTATTTATTTATTTTTACACTCCAGATTTTATTCCCCTCCTAATTCACCCGCTGAGAGTTCTACATCCCATACATCCTCCCTGCTGCAGTACCCCCATCTCCACAGGATGTTACCACCCCAGCCACCCCACCAGACCTCTAAACAACCTTCATATGTTGTGCATATCCATCTTCACACCTCAATACCTCTCTTCTTTGTGCCCCTCCTCCCATGAGGCACTTTTACTTTACTTCCACTTATTTTATGAGTTTAGAAATATATGTAGGTAACAATAATTAATAGAAAAAATTAATTAGAAAAATAACAAGGGCAGGATATATGTGAGTGTTTGCCTGAAGGAAAAGAGTAAATTGTATGATTAAACTTATATCTTTAAAATATAAAAGAAATAATTTAAAAATCCAGAATGAGGAAAGTAATTGACATATATACTAAAATAATTATTGATGTTGATAAAACTTTATTTTTCTTTTCATTATGTGTTGTAGTCTAATCTTTTTTTATACCCCAACAAACCCTTACAAGATGATCCAGAATCTTTGAATCAAACAGAAACAAGTAGAGTTCAAAACACAGAAATAAAATGCAGTGAGCTTAGTTTTAATGTATTGCCTTGAAATACTTGCATTTAGTATCATTGATAATTTATTTGGTTAGACCATAGAACTCTTTATTCATTACAAGTAATATTCTGAACTGAAGGCTTTTTCCAAAGAAAACAATGGTTTTATATAATTTAGAATGTAGTTAAAAATAATAAGAACAGCCTTTATTTGTCCATACTTATATCTTTAATAATCTGTAACTCCTACTGATACCTAAACACATGTGAGAACCCAGAAAATAGACTGTAGAGTCATAACTTTAATAGTAAGAAGACAAGGTGCTATCTATTCCTGATGCCAAGAAGCACTTGCTAACAGGAGCTTGGTGTGGCTGTTCCCTGAGAGGTTCTAACAGCACTGGACTAATACAGATTCAGATACTCACACCTAACCATTCAACTGTGCCCGGAAACCCCAATGGGAGAGCTAGGAGATGGACTGAAGAAGCTGAATGGGATTGTAACCCCATAGGAAGAACAATATCAACTAACCGGATCATGCAGAACTCCCAGAGACTAACCACCAACCAAAGAGTAGACATGGAGGGATCCATGGCTCCAGATACACATGTAGCAGAGGATGGCCTTATCTGACATCAATGAGAAGGGAGGTCCTTAGTCCTGTGGAGGCTTGATGTCCCAGAGAAGGGAGATGCTGGAGAGGTGAGGCAGGAGTGGGTAAGTGGGTGGAAGGGCACCCTCATAGAGGCAAAGGAGAGAGGGGAGAGGGAGTTGGGATGAGGAGTTCGTATAGGATAACCAGGAAGGGAGATATAATTTGAAATGTAAATGAATAAAATGATTAATGAAAAGGACAGAATGTTATAAACCAAATTATTGCACTCCTTAATTAACTTTAAATATGATTTAAATTATTCACCACTGCCTATGATTTCTTTGTGGGTATTTTGTCTTTCATTTGGTTTGGGAATAGCCTTCTTTTGACGACATTATTTACATCTCCATCAATTTCATTTCCTCAAGGAAGAACCAGCACATTCCAGGATAGGTATATGATCTCACACATTACAGAACATGACCGTAATATCCAAAGACAAATACTGCCAAATATATATCATCTCATAAAATTAGTAAACGACGACTTAAATTTATGTGACAATATTTGTTATTTCTACAGGTAAATATTTGAATATGCTCCAGATTTGAAAGTAAGTTTAAGCTATAGAAATAATCATTACATATTCCAAAAAAATTGATAAAAATGACATATTTCTTCCCACACCAATGTTATTTTTTAATATTGAATTAAAGTATTGCATTGCAATTGCAATAGTGTAGATATGGCTTGAAAAGTCATTAGGCTTCCTGTGCTGAATTCTGCTCTGTGAGACATTAAAAGCAAGGACCAATCCTAATACAGTATAGAGAGGGGAGCCTATAGACAGGGATCCAGAAAGTGTTAACATTTTATGTCATGAATCAATAATTATATTTTAGTGGATTTATAAAAAGACAAGGGTTCTAGAGGCATGGGTCTTGCCATATAGGACATTGTCTTAGGACATTGTCTTAGGATATTGTTTGTCAAAACATCGTAAAGACAAGCAACAGTTGGACCTAGCTCTTTAAAAATTGTGAACATAGGGCCAGAGAGATTGTTCAGTGGTTAAGTGCACTGACTGCTTTTCTAGAGGACCTGAGTTGGATTCCTAGCAGCTACATGGTAGCTCACAAACATCTGTAGTGGAATCTGATGGCATCTTCTGGTGTTTCTGAAGAGAGCAACTGTTTACTCACATAAAATAAATAAATCTTTTTAAAAAATTGTGAATTTGAATCACTCCTTTGTAAAGTTTTCCTAATTCAGGTGTTTCACTACAATTATATATAATACTAATACACCAATGTAAACTGATTATTATTTGTCTTCTACAACAACGACATTGCTTTTGTCAGCTGAGGTGAATATGGCAATACTTCTGTACCTTAATTAAAATATTATAATAATCATATTATTAAGAGCCAGTCCCAGGACATTCAAATCTAAATATGTACCCAATACAAATCTAGTAAACTTCTCAAGGTGGGGGTGGAGGGTGGGTGATCTCTACAGCCAGCAAACACATTAGCTAATATAGAGAAAATTTTCAGTATACCCTTCTTCAAGTCCCTCCCCACACACAAACACTGCTGCATCTACATCACAAAACTGAAAAGACATTAGTTAAATAAAAGAACCAAAACAGATACCTGGTTACTTAAGCGTAATTCAAAATTCCAAGCTTGTATTTTCACATTTTATACATTTTAATGTTAGCATTGAGAAGACATATCCAAGTTATTATATACATATATATGTATACATATGCATACTGATTTCTGTATACATTTATATATAAATATATGCAGGATATATTCCTATATATTTATACATATATATAAATATGTAAATACATATAAATGTGTACAGAAATAGAGATGTATAAAACCACCAAGGTATGATAGATAGATAGATAGATAGATAGATAGATAGATAGATAGATAGATAGGCAGACACAATGTTTACACTAAGAGTCTCCTATCTCATGTTTGTGTAAAGAATTCTTATTACATATTCTCTGCCTTGTCAATAGATAGTGATCACCCAATGGCTTGGCAGGATAGAGAAAAGGGCGGGACAGCTGCCAAGCAAATGAATGAGAGAGGAGAGAGGAAGATTCAGATCAGCTAGGAGGATGGAGGATGTGAAGCTATGAAAAAGGGATCTGGAGAAAGATCATGGAAACACACCAGAAGCCTAAAGAACCAGATCAATTATAAATATAAGTATTGTACGATGGGACTGGCAGTAGCAAGATTAGCATAGGTCGTTAAGGTAGATGATTTAACTCCTCAGCTTTTGACTGGCAGTTCTAAATAATTGTTGGTTTTTTGTGTAATTATTGGGAAATATCATTAAGTTAAGAAATACTTCCCCCAGATTAATTCTCTGTTTACATTAATTTTAAGGATTATTTGTTTATAGACATACACACATATTATATATATATATATATATATATATTCACACATATGTATATGATTCCTTGTTGAGAATCTTTTTGTGTGTAAGTAAATGTGGCATGTATTCATGACTACTCATATGCTTCCAATGATGGTGTTTTATTTTAGCTTTAATTTTTAGATCCTTTGAAATCTTTCAACTTTTAAAAAAATGTTCTTAGCAAATTTAACAAGAAGTTGATTTAAAATTGCAACCAAAGCATATTTAATCTAATACTGAGAAAAGGAACACCATCTAAGCACTCAATGTAAACAACAAGGAGATTGGAGCAAACATTTGTTCCCTTCTCATTTTCCAAATTGTCAAGAATTAATTTTTCTAGGCTTAATATAAAATTAGTCATGGAAATAAAAGAATAGCCTCTCAAGACTCACATGCACTTCTCATAAATGAAATCAGAAATTATGCTTCTCAGAGTTTAATTAATATTAACAATAATAAAAATCAAATGACAGGATGTTTTAAAACAGTCTAATTCTAAAATTCAGCTTCTTCTGAGTGTTGTTTCATTTATATTACAGAAAACAAAATACAGAATATACACAATTATCATAAAGCCAAGACTGATGCATGAGTTTCATGTAAAATAAACATAAGCATATTCTATATAGAAGCAGTTAACAATAAATAAAACAGTACAAGTGTGTGCCATTTTACTACTAGTGAGTACTTTGTCACCACACTACAGTTGTGTATCACCAAATTACAGTAAAAAATATCAATATATCATTTTTTTCATGGAACTACATCTCCTTTCCTCAATTTCAAAAATAGACAATATAGAGTTTGTTTTGTTTTGTTTTGAATTCCTGAATGAGGTCAGTAAAATTACCTACATTTGTACAATCCCCCTTTTTATGTATAGCATTTGCCTTGAATCACTAAAAATATTGTATGAAAACTTTGACATTGTTGTGAGTGTACCCAAGCTAGAGAGGGCAGAAAAAAAAAAAAAAAGAAAGAAAAAAAGGTTAGTTACTCCCTGTTTGTATGGAATTTTACTAATTTCAAAGATTTCTTTACTACATTTTGCCCATTTCATCCTGTGTGTTTCTAATAACTTATATCACCTATCTGGTCCAGGTTGCCGTTGCTTCTGGAAACATTCTGAGAATAGTAAATTCATCGTGAATTAGACATGCCTTTTATTCGTCAGGGACTTCTGTGTTTAAATGAATACTCACACACTTCATTACAGTACCTCTGAAATACATGCAAACCCTGAGGCATACCAAATTACTGAATTAAGGTGGCATAATTCTTAGAAAGAGAGTTCATCGCTTCACTCCTAAAATATACCCAATGTCTCTAAGGTTCTGACTAATTTATGCTGCTCCGGGAACTGCCCCAATTTACTTTGGGTTTCAATAAGCTACCTACGGCCGCCTCTAGCTACAGCACTGATTGGGGACATCAGTATCAGCCAAATTAATGTTATCACATTTCATTATCTGTAATTGATCTCTACTCCATAGAAGTGAGAAGATTAGGGCTCAATCTCACTTGCTACGTTGGCTGCTAATGGAGAGCCACAATGCTTCCAAGTGGGAGATTAATATTTTTTTTGGACCCTGCTCTAAAACGCCAGGCTCTGGTACATAGAAGCAGCAGCAGGTGTGTAGTCGGGATAATTTCTTTGTCTCATTTAATGGCGTGAGAATTCACAGATGTGATGAAGATAGTTAATAATTACCCTGAAGAAATGCTCAGATGATGCTAGAGAACCAGATCATTTTGGGTGGCCATTGAATGGCAGAACTGGATACTTACCATTCAATGGAACCTGATATAATGCACCTCTCCCATTCTAGGTCTTTCTCAAGCAACAAAAGAGGGCTGGAAATAAAGTAGTCAACCCAGCTATTAACCTTCTGAAAACAATCTTACATTTCAGCATTAAAATTACTAATTACATGATTCAGAGTCTAAGACTGTGCTGTGATTTCCTAAACTCCATTCATATTTTTTTTATTTTTGTTGGTTTGTTTTACCTGCACATAAATTGGAAGTTACTATTTTCATTTTTGATAATATTTTAAAGGATGTGTTTAATATTAGGATCTTGTTATTTAATAAATTATTACTTCTAAGATATTACATTTTTGCTGTACTACCTCAAATCCCAAATGAACCCGCTGCTAACGTTCTATGATTTTTTTCTTCTACTATATGAAATTTCTAACATATTCTAAATTTTGTGCGAAATATTAACTTTGTTGCAAAAATATAATATAGGTACTTTCAAATGAGTTCACTGACAATCATTTCCTTTTTTCCAATGGTGGCTTCAAATTGGATCTGAACTTTCAGGCAAGAATGTGGAATAAAGTAAATATCATTCCCTTTCAATGATGCAGTAATTTTCCTCAGCCCGTCAGGGGATCAAGCACATTGCACATAGATGAATGAAGAAGCACATGAGGGCGGATGCGACATTCCTGAGTCAAATGCCAGAGACTCTACAAAAGAGGACAAGATGATCTACTAGCCAGCTCAGGATAGTCAGAGAATTTTATGGCACTTTAGGAATTAAGTGTCCTGGCAATCGCAAGGATGTCAGGAACCTCAAGAAGACATGGGTACAGAGTCCTTATGTGGAAACCATGTTAGGTCAGGATTTTTTGACTAGCCTGTTTAGAAACAAGCATGAAAACCTATGACTTTTGTGATTAAAGGCATGGCTCCATGGTCACAGCATTTCCCTGTAGGAAGCTCTTAACAGCCACTTACAGCTGAGTATGGTTGGAAGGCAGAGTGAGGCAGACAGGCAGCAAAGGAATCCCTATATCAAGCTGGATTGTTACCCGTACTGGTGGCACAGGCTGGTAGGATTTGCTGAAGGAGGCAGAGGCAAGAGGATCTGAAGTTCAAGGCCAGGCTGGGAAACAAGTTGGATAGCTTCAAAAATCATATTAATCGTGGGTCCACCTGAGAGGCCTTACCTCCATGAACAAGAATGTTCACAACCTGCCCATGAGGCCTGTCATTGCATCTATCCTTAACTTCTACTAAAGAATTTCAGTTCTGTGGAACGTTATTGACTCCATGCCTTTAGTTCCAAAACTTGCTGTCTCCGATAAAGTAGAACGTAAAGGGCCAGGACTCCCGGTCTAGACTGAAAACTAGGGACAGGGCTCACTCAAACAATAAAAATGAGAGCAGCAGGCTAATTGTGAGAGTTTTGTTACTAGTCTCAAGGTAATCCATGCTCATAAATGCTTACCATACTTAATATGTGTTCACTAAAGTTAACTCAACAATTAAATCAAGTAAAACTAACATAACCTAATAACTGTTGCTATTTTCTATCTTTCTAAATGTGTAAATCCAGGTCTTTCCTAAATCATGGATGTTTTTAGACTCTTGACCTTTCCAAAACCTATTGAATCAGTAAAATATAGATCTGTCTTTTCCATAATGTTAAATATTAATTTGCTCTAGACCTATAAAGTTTCTGTACTTAAAAACTTGTATTTACAATTAATGGCTATTTAACACAATACTATAACTTTAAATCTGACTTTAAAATACTATTGAATAGAAACCACTCTTAAGAACAGCTTCTGGAACAACAATACCAACCAACCAGAGCTCCCAGGGACTAAACCACTACCCAAAGAGTATACATGGACTGACCCATGGCTCTAGCTGCATATGTAGCAGAGGATGGCCTTGTTGGGCACCACGGAGAGGAGAAACCCTTGATCCTGCCCAGGCTGGACCTCCAGTGTAGGGGAATGTCAGGGTTGGGAGCCAGGAAGGGGGAGGTGGTTGGGGAGGGGAAACAACCTCCTAGAGGAAGGGGGAAGGGATGGGATAGGAGGATTATGGACAGGAAACTAGGAAAGGGGATAACATGTGAAATGTAAATAAAAAAAATCCCCCCAAAACAGGAATAACTTTTGGAATCCTGTCTTGCATCTTTTTTTTTTTTTTTTTTATTAACTTGAGTATTTCTTATATACATTTCGAGTGTTATTCCTTTCCCAGTTTCCGAACAACATCCCCCTAATCCCCCTCCCTTCCTTATGGGTGTTCCCCCCACCCTCCCCCTCCCCTCAACAGTCTAGTTCACTGGGGTTCAGTCTTAGCAGGACCCAGGGCTTCCCCTTCCACTGTTGCTCTTACTAGGATATTCAATACAACCTACTCGGTCAGAGTCCAGGGTCAGTCCACGTATAGTCTTTAGGTAGTGGCTTAGTCCTGGAAGCTCTGGTTGCTTGGCATTGTTGTACATATGGGGTCTCGAGCCCCTTCAAGCTCTTCCAGTTCTTTCTCTGATTCCTTCAACAGGGGTCCTATCTTAATAAGAGAAAACAGCCTCTTTGAACACTTCTTTATTTTATTTATTAATTCTCTTTAAAATGAATATATATTTGACTATGCAGTGATAAAATTGTCAGGAAGAGTTGATAAATTCTGGATTTTCCTGAGCACATAGCACCTTGTTCACTTAAGTCCAAACAGACACAGCTCCCTTTAAGGTGGTATTTATATTGTCTGCTGTGAACAATGGAAATAAATAGATCAAGTTTGGTGTGGGGGCGGGGGACTGGGAATTTTGTTTGAATATAACTCTTCAATCCTCCTGTGGCTCTGAGAACTCTAAGATAAACAGTAACAACCCATGTTAGCTTAGCCTCTACTCCTGTGGTAAGATTTCACAGTGCACACAATTTACTTAAAATCAGCAACTTTGTATTTTTTGGTTCATCAGTTCATGTAAGTCTCCTTGGCTCACAATTCTGAGGTCTTCTTTGTTTTGTTGTTTTTGAATCTTTATTTGTTCTGAGACAGGGGCTTATGTAGCCACGGTTGTCCTTAGACTCTCTCAGAGTAGCTGAGGAAAACCTTGACTTTCAATCTTCCTGCCTCTGCCTTCCAGCTGCTAGTGATGAAGGCATAGTGTGTACTACCAGGCTTGCTTTCCAACAAAGAAATGAACTACATCTTTGCCTGTTACTAATAGGTAGAACAATTAATTTGTTCAAACAGAAATATCAGACTAAGATTTCACAATGTATGTTAAATTTATCATTAATAAACACATGGAAGGTTGAAAATAAAAAATATAAATCACTGCTGTGTATTCCATAATTGTGAATTTTTTTGATGTGCATGAAACTGTAATTCTGAGTAACAACACACTTCTAGAAAATACACACTATGGAGGATGTGGATATTGTTTCAGACATGGTGCTTTTTCCCACATTTATTAAGAACTATTTTATAGTGTGGTGAATGTATTTGATCATTATCGTATATTCTAGGATCCTCTTGCTATAGCGATATAGCTAAGAAAGCCAACTTGAAGAAAAGAAATGCTTACCTGACTTATGGTTTGAGTACATGACAAAAGAACTTTGTGATGGACAGGTAAGGCCCATGGCTCCTTTTTTGAAGGCTACAGAGTAGAGGTAGAGGGCATAAACCAGATCTCAAAGTCACTTTGAAGTTTTGTATCCCAAAACATAAAACCCTTTGCTGGACCCCATTTCATAAAGATTTCCCCACCTTTTAAGTGTCAATGTGATGACTAGCCTTTCCTTTGTAGAACCTGGGATACCTTCCAGATCTGAGCCACATCATCGTCAAAACATCTGCTATGCCCAGAACTTGATAACTATTGACATTTCACTTTTAAATGAAATTAAATTGCCACATATTTTAATGTATAAATTTGTAAGTAATTTTCTTTTTTCATTATTTATCTTTCTTCCCACAGCTCCCCCCCCCATATCTTCCTCCCCTTCTCTGAGAAGGGGAAAGGTCCCCTTGGGTGTCACTCAACTCTGGCACTCAAGTCACTGCAGAACTAGATGCATTCTCTCCCACTGAGAGCAGACAAGGTGGCCAAGGGACCAGAATCCACAGTCATGCCGCAGATTCATGGACAGTTCCTACTCCAGTTTTTACTTGAAGACCAAGATGCACATCTGCTACATATGGTGGGAGCAGAAGGTTAGGTTAAGCTATACTTACTCTTTAGTTGATGGTTGAGTCACTAGGGTCCCCCAAGGGTCCAGATTATTTGTTTCTGTTGGTCTTCCAGTGGAATCCTTCAATCCTTCCCCCACCCCTTCCACAATACTACCTGAGCTCCATCTAATGTTTGGCTATGGGTCTCTGCATCTGTTTCAGTTAGTTCTTGAGTAGAGCCTCTCAGGGAACAGTTATATTTGCTTCCTGTATTCAAGCCTAAGAGAGTTTCATTAACAGTGTCAAGTTCTTGCTCATGGGATAGGCCTCATTTTGGGCCAGTCATTGGTTGGCCATTCCTCAGTCTCTGCTTCATCTTTGTCCGTGAATGACCACACTACAATTCACAGACCCAAAGAAACCAAGTAACAGGAAAAAAACAAGGGAAGGTGCTTGAATTTTTCTCAGAAGGAGAATTACAATAGATACTGGAGGTAGATGGGAGGGAATTGGGTAGGGAGTGGATAGGAGGGGCACAAAGTTAGGAGAACAGGTGTAGGGAGCACAAGGGAGAAAGAATGTAAAATGGTAGTGGGCATGGGATAGTGGGCATCTCTAGGATGTGGGAGAGACCTGGGATGGGGGAGGCCCCAAGGAATCTATGGGGGTACCTGCAGCTGAGACTCACAGCAATAGGGCATATGGTACCTGAAGTGGGCACGTCCTATAGCCAAATAGGACTCCCAGTAGAGAGAAAAGGACAGCAACATACCCAAAATCCTTCAACCCAGAATGTATCCTTCCTAGAAAATGTATGAATATTTCTCAAACAAATCTTTGCTTTCCTTGCAATGCTGTTTTATATTTCTTGTGTAATTTGTTCCACCAATGCACAGTTCAGTTCAACACTCTGACTCCATGCAGCAGAGCCATGGCTCACTCAAGAAGGGTGTTTAGACAGAGTTTGGTGAAAGGAAGTTACAGAAAGGTTTCAGAAAAATCAAGAAATTACAGTGCTTTCTTGAGTCTCTTAATCTACAATAGGGCAGACAGAAGAGTCAGATCAGGTTCTGAGATGAAACAGGTGCTTGACATATAGGAAAGAGAAGCTAGACAAGGCCTTAGCACACAAAGTCTTGGATTATTTGTGCCTGGGGGAAAAAAAAGACTGTGCCTTTACTGTCCTCGACCCCTGGGGAAAGGTTACCTGGAAGCTAAGCTTTCAGGCTAAGTCCAGCCCAAATGGGTCAGCCCACTTTCAGTAGATTCCAAGGCATCTAGCAGGATGGAGAATGAAATAAGGCCTTGAGGAGACCACAGAAATAAACACCAGCCTTCTACTATATTATCTTTATATACCTGCCATTGCTTGTATTCCATTGAGCAAATAAGGGAGGATAAAACCACATGGAATTCATCATAGCATAAAGCAGAAGCAATAACAGGTATATGTGTATGTTTTTCTGTCCTCAATGACTACTGTTTTATAACTCTCACAATACAACCCATAGATGTATAAAGCATAATGCTGGCCGACAGTTAGATCTGCTAAACCAAAGAAGTTCTTCATATAGCAATTAAGGAAGCTGGAAAACTAGGAAGGTTTCATTACATATTAAAGAAATTAAAACAATTTCTTTCTAGTTAATTAGCTGTTGGAATTCTCACAAACAAACTCCTCAGATAAGAAATATATCCTGGGGTTTGGGATTTAGCTCAGCGGTAGAGCGCTTGCCTAGCAAGCTCAAGGCCCTGGGTTCAGTCCCCAGCTCCGAAAAAAAGAAAAAAAAAAGAAATATATCCTGTGATGGTGCATCTTTATTATGTAAGCCACACTTCACCTTTAACTTCAAATATCTCTCTCTCTCTCTCTCTCTCTCTCTCTCTCTCTCTCTCTCTCTCTCTCTGTATATATATATATACCCAATTACAAATTTGTTTTCATTTCCTAGACAAATGGTATTCCTATTTGTTTATTTTGAAAATTTAGAAATTATTTAAACATATTCGATCAGTACAAAAATAATTATCAGAATTACACTACCAGCTTTTTTGTGAAAAATATCATTTTACTTAATAGAATGAGTGGGTTTAATGATTTGAAACAGAATAAATAATTTGTCTGAAATCCCTGTAGTAGTTGGTCAGATAACAGTGCATGCATCCCGAGGACTCTGAGTCACATGCAGCGAGAAGACTGTGGCTTTCTGCTCTGTTTCTTGCTCGTAGTCCGAAGCATTATAGAGGACAGTGAAGTACTAACCCATTGGTAGGTCTGTTTCTTGCTCGTAGTCTGAAGCATTATAGAGGACAGTGAAGTACTAACCCATTGGTAGGTTCCCTGCTGTATACCAGTCAAGTGGGGTACTCAGAGCAGGAGCAACAAGAAAGGATCAGAGGGTTAGCTGGCTTGCTGAAGCCATGTACTCACGTTCGTGTTTAACACTGTCTAAGAGATGAGTTACTCTAGGGAAACATAAATGGCTTGGAAAAGGCACACAGAATAATTCCTTTGATTTTTGGGCTGACCATCAGTTGACAGGTTAGATTCCTCATGGCATACTCTCCAAAAGCCAAAGACAGCACCTTTTCCACAGGAACATACAATAGAAAGAAGACTCAATCACACGTAGATAATTGACACCAGTTACACAAAAAACATTGGTCCATAATTTATACAACATATATGAGGAATAGATTGTGAGAAGTAGATTGATGGTAGAAATGTAGCGATAAATTCTTAGATGATAAATGTTGTTGTAATATTTTTGAAATTTATTTCAACATTTGTTTCCCAAAAAGGCAGTGATAATTTCAATGTAACTATTTTCCTGAGTAGCTGAAGCAGTCCTACAAATCTTGTACTATAATGAAAAGTAAAGTGGTAGTTTTATAATGAGCAGCAGTATAAACATGAGTTTATCACAGGGGTTTGTCTAATTGATCACAGCATCCAGCACTGACATTTTGTCAGATAATTTATTTCTGAAATATCTACCATGGAATCAATATTTACTATCAGGGTGGTATAAAATAATACATAATATGAATAATCATATTAAACACAAATGCAGTTTTCCATTTAGTATATACATGTTCTTAGTCTTTTCCCACTACATGGGGTACTTGGACATACCTTTATAGTGTTAGCATGGGAGCTAATTGTACTTGTCTTCTTTTTTTTCTTTTAAAATTTTTATTAGATATATTTCTTTACTTCCATTTCAAACGTTATTCCCCTTCCTGGTTTCCTGGCCATAAGCCCCCATTCCCTCTCCTCCCCCTCCCCCATATAGGTATTCCCCCTATACATCCCCCTTATTGCCCCCCCATATACCCCTGCACTGGGGGTCCATCTCATTTTGCCAAATGAGCACTATTGCCATACTGGGCTCCCATTCATTTGTACTTGAGAAGGTAAGAGAGCTGAATGGGTTTCTGGTGTCTGCAGAGAACACTGTCTATTGTTTAACAAAAGTAACAACTTTCCAGCAGTGTGGGCATGCATTCCTCAAAGAAAGACAAAGTGGAACATGATTTGTTCTAACACAGTCCCTTCCCTGGAGCCAGGATTGTGTGGTGTAGTATGAACAGACATTACCTAGTCCACTTATTCACAAGAGAAGAAACAGAACAAATGTGTAGTCTTTAATATGTTCCATGAGTTTTATTATTTAAGACGATTTGATATAATTAAGTGGCAAAATATCGACAGACATGTATAAACAAGACTAGTGGTCCAACAGGTAAGGCATAAAGTGAATGGTTTGATCACTGCAATTTGTCTGTTTTCATTATTCTTGAATGTTTCTCAGTTACAGGCTTAAAATATCTAGGCAGCTGTACTGTTCACCACACATTGATCATAGCCCAGTATAAGACTCCTCAGAAGGGAAGCGCATAGGCTGCTCTTTCAGATCACACAGGTTCAATTCTTAAACACCTATGGTGGCTCACAAGCATCTCTAACCCCACTTTGAGATTTTACTTCTTTTTCAAGCCTCAGGGGAATCCGGAAACACATGTGATACACAGACAACATGGAAGCAAAGAGGATGCACAAAAATAATTAAGTAATGTTAAAATGTAAAACACGCTGTGCCAAAGGAGTTTTAAAAGAGCAGATTCACAATCTGATACTGATATGTTAAGTATTGAGCAGAAGGTAAATTTTCTGAAAGTTCTGGACGATTCTTCAGGAGTTATGAGTTTTAGTGCAGTCCAGACCCTGGAGCTCTCATATGTATACACAGTGTTCTATCACAGAGCTAAATTTATATTCTAGAACATGGTTCTACATATACTACTATGAAGCAGAAACACTTATATATTTTGACATCAAGGCTCAACCTTTTATTTTTAATGTTTCTTTTCATATGCAATTTCTGAGAACTTATAGTGGATTAGTGAAATTTCTATTAGCTGTAATAATGATTAGTTAGAAATTATTTGTTGATAAAATTGATGGTATGATTGAAAAGAATTAAGAGCTACATTTAAAAAGACCTTTTAAAAGGTTATTCGGTGCTTTTACAACTCTTACACATTAACATGGTCCAATGATTTAATTTATTAAATGTAATAAGTTTTCAAAGTCTTATACTAGTTTAATCTAGAAACATTCAATTCCATAATTTCTATTTGATTAGTTATACTATTAAAAAAGCTACTAGGGATTAAGGGATGGCTCAACAGTTAGGGGACTTGTTCTTAAAAAGGATATGGGCTCTAGTCTCAGCACCCACATGGAAACTCACAACCATCTGTGACATTAGTTCATGGAGACACATGACTTCCTTCTTACCGCTAAGGGCACCAGACATGCATGTGGTACACAGACATGTATGCAGACCAAACACTCAAACATAAAAAGCTCAAAAATAAATATAAATAATAAGTATAAAGATGCAATCTTTCGAAGATATATAGGAAATCATTATGCTTCACTGACACTATCAATAACCTTAATTTTTCTTAAATATTTACTGAAAGATTAAATGATAGTAGTAAATTATTTATTGTCTATAATGACTAAATGTAGACTCTGTTTTAAATGAAGATCTGAGAAGGTCTATTTCTAGAAGAAAATAGATAATGTAACAATTGCCTAGCAAGGTTCATTTGTACTTCAGAGACAGGATGCTTCTGAATATATAACAAACAATAGGTACTTCATGTCAACTCATTTACAACCTGGTTGAAAAACTTTAGTGTCAAATACAATATAAAACTTGTAGCCATTTCTATCTGTGTTTAAATTGTCAAGTCTTTCAGCAAACAAGTGGTTGCGATACCTTAGTTACTAAATGAAATGAGAAAAGAAAATTATACATTATGAAGAACACACAAAATAACAAAAGATATCTATGGATTCGGGTTTAGGTTTTCACATAATTTCTAGATACTAAGATAACTTTTAATAGTTAGCAAATATATGCTATGTTGTACCTGTATGTACATATTAAAAATTACATACTAAAGTGCACGGAGCCATATTGGATTTGGGCCTAGCCGCTTTTTGACTGCATGGTTCAAGGTGACTCTGGGCTGTTTGGCCACAGAGACTCACCCATAAGATGACTGCCATAAGTCTTAAGATTGTTGGATAAAGCCTCTCCCATGAATTTACGGCACAGGAGTATAACATTCAAGGGATGCCTCAGCTCGAGCAGATACCAGTTATCTCCTCAGTCTACACCCAGTGTCTCCACCACCTGACCTCATCGCCTGACCTCTTTGCCTCCAGCTATCACTGCCTATCCCCCCATCTCCCCCTCCTTCATCTTTCACAAAGGTCACTCCCCCTACCTGAAAGCCTTAAAAGCTGCAATGTTCATCCCAATAAACGAGACCTTGACAACAGAATCTTGCTTGGTCTCCTTCTTCTCTTCACCCCCATTTTGGCCCACAGGTAGAAAGCCTCTTCGGGACCCTGAATAACTGGGTCCCCGCTGGCGGGGACACTAAAGAATATCAACACTTATCATTTGTTATTAATTTTAATACTGTTTTAGAAAATTACATTTAGATACTAGTAGTAGAGCCCAGTAGAAAAATACATACCCATATGTGGTAGTTAAAATTATGTTTATTATAACTTCTTTCTGATTTTCTGCCTACTGAGTCCATGTCCTCAAAGGTACATACAATGTGAACAGCCTGCGATCAAGTCATGCTCAGTAACACAGTGGCAAAGCCAAAGGACATCTATCGCAACCCACATCTTAATGGAAATGGGGAAGAAAACTATAAATGATCGATAGACTCGGAAAATGCAATAAAAACCAGGGAGCATGGAATAGGAAATATCAGTTCTCCTTTTGAAATAAATAAATCATTCATTAAAACCACTGAAAATTATGAAACAGGAGAAATTTGCACTATTTGTTACATGATGGCATCCTTCCAACTCCCTTCATTAAGGAATTTATTTGATATCACCTTTATGGTTTCTTTTTTTCAAATCAACTGAATGATTTTAATGTAATAGCTCTCTCCTTTCCTGTAGGTCCCCTCCCAGTTGAGAAACAGTTGCCTAAAAAGAAAAACTTTGAAAAAAAAATATAATATGTAGTTTTCAAATATAAGTTGCATGCCCTTTGTTAATGAGAAACACACTAAACAAAGAGCACCAACAGAAACAACCAAAACAATGATTACATTGTTGCTTCTTCTAGAGTCTGCAAATAAAACTCTCTTTCTAGGCAGCGACCTACATCTTCTTTCAATTACTGCATACCTGTTTTATTATACTCTGATGTACACAATACATTACAATACACTTACTACTGTGCATTTTTAGCTGAAATTATTTCCTAGGTTTGAAGAATCTGAAGTAGTTTCAGCAACTGTTAAGCATAAATTGATCATAACAGCTCTTAAATTATCCTATAGCGTTATTACTTTGAGGCAACCCTATCTGAAGTATGTTATTTCTAATCAAGTCATCTATGCTTACTTAATTTCTAAATGACCACAAATGCAGAAAGTTTTATTTTTGTTAAAACTTAAGCCTATTTTTTGCTTATTGAGAGTTAATTTTAAGCCCCCTGTAGCTTGCTTGTTGTTCTGACCTTTAGAGACTTTTTTTTTTTTTTTTAGATTCTGGGCACTCTTCTGGGCTCAGCCTGATGTGACAGATCCTGGGCAAGTTGTTCCTCTTGGCACTTTTCTCAGGGTGTTGAGGACTCAGCAGTAACATTTTTCAGCTTAAGAAAAATCAGCATCAACAATGGTGCTCAAATTTCTACAAAGACATCCAAGAAAAGTTTGCTTTTGGAGAAAATAACATCATAGCGGTGAAAACTCTGGGGGTTATTTATAAAGTAACACATGTGCTTGAGTAGAGTAACCTATTGTGCTATTTTCATAGAAGAATTATAAACATGATGAGGTGTTTAATATTTTCTGAATTTCAAGGTTCAAATTTATTAAAAAAAACTTCAAAATCCTTGTTTAAGTCTCTGGTCTTTTTCAGTTTTCTTTCAAAAATTCCAATGGAAGGTATTGACTTTCTGACTTGTGTGGGTATTTGTTTTTATAACATTAAAGTAGAAATGAAGTTTTGTGGATCCTTGCTCTAACATGATCCAGAGCATTTTTATGTATTCAGTTTTCTGATTTGACTTATAAATGTAGCTTAAGATTGTCTATGCATTAAAAAGATTGAACTGAGTATGTTTAACCTAATCAAATTACATTTTTATCAATGCTTATAATATTTTAGAATTCGGAATGAGGTTCATTAAAATATCAGACTTGTTCCCTTTGTCAGTATGAGAAGAGGTGTTTTGTGGTAATTCATGCCAAATCTAATTATACAGACTATTCAGGAGTCAAAATACATCTGGCATCATTGTGTCCTGATTGCATGATGCTACACTCCAAGGTGACAGACAGTGATAGGTTTTAATGGGCCTCAATCAGAGACTGTGGATTTGGAAGGAATAGCAAACATCTGCCCCAAAGAGACATTATTTCTCCAGCTTTAACAGGAATTCATTTCATGTTCCTTTGTTCTCAAATACTGGCCCTAGAATCCTGACATCTCTTCTTCGGCAGAAAAAAGCATATGTACAGATGAGAACTTAGCTACAGGTATATTTATATTCCTGAAGTTATTCTCAGATAATACTTAATAGAGAGTAACACAGTAAACCATCACTAGAATATCCATCCAAGATACACGGATTAAGAAAGCATTTATTTCAATTTACAAATTTGCTCCACTGATTTAAGGTTTTGATTATCACTGATAATAAGTTTGGGGCTAACATTTCTTTTTCAAAGAAAATGTAATATTCATTAATATTATGTACATACATCCTTTTCTATTTTTCTATGTTCTTATACCAGGCAGAAGTCACTTGATCCCTCTTCAACCATGTGTATCTTCACTGGTTGGTTGACACATTTGGTGTTGAATATGTCTTCTCTCCTTGGTCCCTAGCAACATCATGTGACATTGACTATGTGTAAAGGACATGTTATGGGCATCACAGGACAAAAGGGGTGTTTTATGCCACTTGTTCCTCATTCCATGTGTCAACTGACTAAGCTAAAGTGGAGCAAGACTAAAGAAAACTGACTGGAGGAGTGTATTGGTTATCTCAGTAACTTCCATTGTGGGGGAAGGAACAGGATAGACAGCACAGCAAAATTCTAGATTAGGGAACGTTAATTCATTGCAGGTTTCTTAATTTGTATAAGGATTAACTCAGAACTCTGACAAATGTGAGTGGTCTGGTTGAGAAATCTGTCTCTTACCTCTCATAGGTTCTAAGCCTATCATTTCAGCTTGGTGATAGCACTTTAGCTTAAAGTTTCCCATTGCGATATTCAAGCTGGTCTGCCACTCCTGTGCATGGGTTAGCCCTCAGAATAGCGTCCTGTCATTTGACTTTAATACTTTGAATTAGAAAAACAAACTGTTTCTTAATGTACTCTTCTTTTTTATCAGAATACTTTTTTATTCCTTCCAGGTAATGTGGGCTTGAAAAAAAGCCATTTTGTTAAATTCAGACAGAGTTACAGATAAATGATTAGAGACAGAGGACAGTGCATAAAGAATGAATCATACTATTTAAAAGAGAAAAAGCAATTCTTTATATAGACTGCTTCATCACGGTACCATTAAAATCACATGAAAATATTCACATATCTTGTATCTCATTTTTATTGTTTGAATACAATAAACACTAAAACTGTGGAGAGACAGTGCGGTGAAATTAGAAAATGACCAAAATCCATGAAACTGTTTCAAAGCAATTTTTACTCTTTCCCTCCTAAAATCAACCCTATTAAGTTATATATGTGAATATAAAGAATACAAAGAAAAACAATAAAATAAATGAATTGAAAAGTCTTATGTAGCATACTTGGTAATTTGTTGGTGTCTGGTTGCATCTCAGAGCCAATTTCTTCCCTCTTCCTTCTTCAGTGGAAATACTTTAAGCTATATTACTAAAAGAACACATACTGTTTCGTAATCTTGAAGCTGCTTGAATCTTTTGTAGCTAAATGGCTTTTCTAAAAAAAATAATAAGGTAAGCTGATTGAAGCCATAAATACATAGAGAATTGGTCTAATTCCATCATTAGAGATCACACCTCAACTTAAGACACTCTAGAAATATTGATAAGAAACATCTTCAAAGTTTTAAAGATATTAATAGGATAAGAGATACTTGAAAATCTTAAGCCAGCTAAAGATGTTAAAAGCCAATCAGCTTTCAAAAAATATCTAGGAAACATGCAATTATTAAGTCCTTGCAATCACAACACAGGAAATACCAACTCTATAAATATTTAGAACAACTCAAAGAGATTCAGATTCAAAAATGTTAGATATCATGATTTTAATTTATTGACATAGATATTAAATTTGCAAAATGTAATGATTTTCAGATGCTGATAGAAGATGGTTGCACTCTGTGGGCATGCGATAAGACTTCAGAAGTTGTTAATTACCATGTCCACTTACCAGGAAAAATAACAAAACAGTAATAGGTTCTCCTGGGCTTCCTGACTTCTCTAGCCACTGATTCTTGGTCTAATTAATAGTGCCAGGTATGGGTCCACCTCATCTGGCAGGACTGAGCTTAGAGCCAATCAGAAAGTAGTCGTCTGCTTCTATAGTATGTGTATCACTGTAACCCAGTGGGTATTTCTTCTCAGGCCAGTAGTTATAGCTTGCAGAGTTCACATCTGTGGGGATACCCTACTAATTAAGGTCACAGTCTACCATGTCTGAAGAGCTCATTTGACTCCCTTTGCCATCAGGGCTACCCTTTCTCTGACCTTGTCTGGTTACTGAGTCCTTATGCCCTCTATCTGGGCAAACCTGCAAGTTCAACTTCCTCTTTCCCCATAAAAGCCTGCCAAGCAAATGCCTGGGATTCCTGGAATAATTCTCCATACAAAAGAGGCATTCCCAGTACTTTATAAACTCCAGCTAATGAAACTTCGCCCTAAGAAGAAACCCTTTCCACTCTCCAAGGTTCATATACAGCTGTGGTTCACCTCAGTATAGTGTATATGTACAACCTCACTCCAAATAAAGTTTGTGCACAAGCTAAGATCATCTAAGAGAGCTCTTTCTTCCAACCCAGGCTCTCTCACTCCCAGCTAGCCAGGGATCCTACAGGCCCCACCAGTTCTGGACTCTGCTTCATCCTTGCAGGCTTAGTGTGCAGCTGCTCTGGACATGGGGAGAGGGAGGAAACAGAGGACACCTGGTCCTCAACACACATGCCACACAGATCTGGGTGGGAATGATAATTAATTTTTTTCTAAGTAGCAATTATTTTATATTAAATACCTGTTTTGGGTAAGTATAAGATAGCTATCATATGTTGTACTACTTTCAAATAATTTTAAACAGCCAAAAATAACTAAGAATTTCTTTTCATGGTCTGTTCTCCCATAGACATAAATATCATACTTTAAATTGTAAACTTGCATCTAAATAAAAGCTTCATCACTTGTTGAGCAGAAAGCAATCAACAGGACCATAAGATGAGAAGAGTTAGTGTTGCTGTGGCCAGAAAGGAAACACACACACACACACACAATCACACAATCACACAATCACACAATCTCACACTAAACTACAAAGAAGTTAAAGCCTCTTGGCGTCTTGACAGAGATTTCTATAGTACAAGGAGTATCACTTCTTAAAGATTATGTGAATAAAGAGAGTCTAAGTAACTGATAATTAAATGAATAGTCCCTTATAAACTTGATCAGAGGGCTATATTTTGAACAAACACAGCTTGGCAGGAATAGGAGAAATCAGTAACTCCAAGGGGCTAGGGGAAAACTTGAATTGATTGTTCTTAAAGTAATAAAACCTACACATTAAAATGGCTTTGTAAGAAGAATGGACCTGAAACAATTCTCCAATGGTCATGTTTACCAATTTATATTATTAAAACTACCTATATTTATTAGTACATTTTATAAATGCATAAAATATACATAATATAGCTAATTGAACTGCTCATGGAGGAATCAAGGCATCAGTCCTATTGCCAATGTCCTATGACATGGTATTCAAGTACATGGTACTATTAGATGAGAAGTGAAATGCAAGGTATGGATGTGATTTGCACATGGCTGTATAGCATTTCAATAGATGGGAAATGAGAAACCACTTATGAAAGTGATTGCTCATCTCAAAGAATGAAAAAGAAAACTAAAACATGACCATAATCAAAGTCTGTCATTACCTTAAAAATTATTTCTTCCTGATTATCTTTAGAGCTTGTATAAGCATTACCTTATCAACTTCATATAAGCAGAAGGGACTGTAGAAAAGGAGGTAGTATTCATTACTTAGCTTTAAAACACATTTTTTGATAAAAATATAACTCACTTTTAATGATGTAAAGTAAAAAAATATTCAACAATCTTACTCCCATCCGAAGCCAATGTCATAAGAATTACCCCTAAACTTGCTGGGCCCCACATGAAGAGACAGTGTTACATGGTTCCAGACTCTGCAGCAGAGCCAGCAAGATGTGGGTCTCCTCCGATGCTGACGGTTGCCACACTCAGAAGAACAGACATGGTATGTACTCACTCATAAATGGATATTAACCATAAAGCATGAAATACACACGATATACCCTACAGTCCAAAGAAGTTAATCCGAAAGGGAAGCCCAAAAGAGGATGACCGACTCACGATTAGAAAGGAAAACAAAACAGTCATAGGATGCAGGGTAAGGGAAGGAGGGTGGGAGGGAGGGAGGGAAGGAGGGAGGGAGAGGGAGGGAGAGAGGGAGGGAGGGAACTGCGGTTGTGGGTAGAAGAGAAACCCAGAGGGCCAGGAAAATGAACAGAACTCTGAAGCTGTTGGTAGTAGAGGGGAGGGAAGAAACTCTAGGAAGTCCCAGAGACCTGGGATAGAAGAGGTCCCCAGGAGTCAATGCTGGTGATCTCAGCCAAGATGCTTAACAGTGAGGATACGGAATTTGAAGAGGCCACCACCAGTAGCCAGGCAGGATCTCCAGTGGAAGAATAGAGATGTCAACACACCTATAAGACTTTTGACCCAAACGTTGTCCTGTCTAAAAGAAATGCAGATATGGAACACAGAATGAAATGAAGGCCCACTACTAACCAGCCTAACTCAAACCCATGCCATGGGCAAGCACCAATCTCTGACATTATTAATGCTACTCTGTTATGTTTGCAGACAGGAGCTTAGCATAACTGTCCTCTAAGAGGCTCTCTACACAGCAGCTGACTGAAACGGATGCAGTACCAACAGCTGTAAGTGTCCAAGGGACACTTATGGAAGTGTTAGGGGAAGGACTGAAGGGCCTGAAGTAGATGGGAACCCCAGGGGAAGACCAACAGAGTCAACAAACCTGGACCACTGAGAGCTCTCAGAATCTAAGCTTCTAACCAGAAGAACATACAGGGGCTAGAATGAGGCCCCTGGGCACATGTATAACAGAGAGGCAGTTCAGTCTTCAAGCCTGCCCTGTCTGGCATCAATGGGAGAGACTTGAAGCCCTTTGGTGGGCGATACCCAATGGGGCATCCACTTTCTCAGAGGAGAAAGGAATGTGGGATGGGTGAAGGGACTCTGTGAGGGAAGGACTGGGGGCAGCATTTGAAATGTTAATTAACTAATTAATTAAAATGTATTTGCTCTCTGGTTCATTTGCCTTGAATATGCATTGTATTTCAGTTTCTATTCCTAAGAGTCAAGGGGCTAAGGTCATAAAATGCTCATTTGTGGAATGATCAAAAAAGAACCTGGGGTAAATGGTTAAACTGATATGCAATCTCTAAAGAAGTAGCTTATGCAAATAAAAGACCAGGCTTTGGTCTGAAAGAGAGAGCGCTGTGGAGCACATCACAGAGCTGTTAGCTTGCACTTATCACTGACTCTTAGTAGTTCTTGCACCACTCCCACACACCCCTTCCTCAGAACCCTCTCTCCAGCTCAGGCTGGAACTAGGCAGAAACTCACTGGACTTCTTTTTAGCCACTTATAATGCCACTTCCCAGTGTTGGTTAAAGACACTGATAACTAGTTCACATTGTGTCCTGTCAGTGAAAATGACATTCTCAAAACCAGTTGTGATTAGATACACCCTCAGCTTGTTAGCCTTTTGTTTTGAAATGCAGGCATTATTTACTTGATTCCTTTCATCAGTCCCTTAGTAGCTAGGTCCTAAGCTCCATGGTTCCATATTTTTTCAACTCAAAAACTTAAATGGGTACAGAATAAAATTGCAGAGATTCCTTGGAGTTTGCTGTTGTGAGCAAGTATAGTTTACAGTTTTATTTGCTTTATTTTTTCATTTTCATTTCTTTCTTTTTCTTTCTTTTTTTTTTCTTTTGGTCTTTTATTGATTCTTTGTGAATTTCAGATCAAGAAGCCAAGTTCCACTTATCTCCCTGTCCCCTCTTATCTGCTCTTTGCTCTGGCAAACCCCCCAAATAAAGTTCACACACACGTATAGGAAAAAAAAAACATATCATTACAGAGCTGTTGTATATCACAGTGTGCTTCATATACATCCATCCCTCTACCCACGCATTTTCCCTTGCAAATGTGTACCACAGTGAGTCATTGTTCTAGAAGAGCAGGACTAATCTTTTTATGCACCCCAACCCTTTGTAGATGATATATAGATTTCAGGTTAGGCCAACTCAGAGTCCTGGATCTGAGGTAGTCAGTGAGTTGGCTCTCCCTTGTCTGCCCCACCAACACAAGTTCTCTAGTGCTGCTCTAGCTAGGCCACACAATGCCACCATAGACAGGAGGTAGGGTGAGCTCTCCTGCTCTCATAGCCTGGGGCCACCTCACTCACACTCAGCCCAGAGCCCAGTTAAGGTACTAGACCCAATTTCCTGGGAGAGGCTGTGAGGGGCTGGGGTAGCACTTCTGCTTTCACACTCTCAGAGCATGACCTCATCCGCAGGGCCAGCTCTAATGTGCTGACCAGGCAAGGTGCAGAGCCTGCCCTTCCAAGTATTACAAACAGTAAGGGAGAAGGACTATCTCTCTTATTTTCATGCCCTCAGAGCCTACTCTCCAACTGCCAGGGGGACATCGCAGAAGACAAATGACTGTGCCAGCTCCTCTGTGCTATTCCCCCTCAGGGTGGCTCACCTGTGCACCCACTAGGCTCAGCTCTGCTGTGCTGTCCAGGCAGTGTGTAGGGCCTGCTCTCCTAGTACAGTATCTGGTGAGAGCCAGGGATAGTGGTCCTACTCATGGCCCTGTGAGGAGCTTTCCAGACTGTGGGAGTCAGCCCTCCAATAATCACATCATCAGGGCCGGCTCACCCACACTCCTGCCACCAGGGCCAGCTCCACTGTGCTGCCTTGGTGAGGTGCAGGGTCTGGTCTCCCAAGAAGTGCTACAGATGACAGGTGTGGTCAGCTTTCTAAATCACTCCAACCAGTGAGGAAGAGATGGGCCAGTTCTGGGTAGCCCCAGACATCTACATAATCCTAGGCGCCTGCCCCAACCAGAGACATTCCCATGTTCTCTAGTAGTAATATGAATCACCAACATCTACTCTGACCACTGCTGGTGCATAGCCATGGCATCATACATGACCCTCAGCAGCAGCTTGGGATGTGACCTCACCATGGCCCCAGGTGGTGGGGCTGGCTACATACAATAGGCTACTTCTCTATACCCTGGCTTGCCCAGTGCCATCACTCTTCATAATGCTCAAGCCGCATCATTTCTTTCTCTACCATCTGCCCACCACACACTTGCACATTTTGGTGGTTCCTGTTGTAGACTGGCCATGCTGCAGTGGGCTTGGGGGTTATGGCCTCAGTCTACTCTGTGGGGCATGGTGACAAGTGGGTATCTATAGTTCACCTGTGCTGTGAGCTGTGCACCAGAGGGCAGCTCTCTGCATAGTATGGTGGTCCAAGGTCTCTGTCTTCCTTCTCTCTCGCTGCAGTTGTGAGCTGGTAGGTGAGGCTCTGTGTGTCTGGGGTCAACCTGTGCCCTAGGGCAGATTGTAATTCTGTGGGTACCTCTTTCTCCACCCACATCAGGTGGCACAGCAGAACACAGGTCTTTGTCTTCTTCCTCCTACACTGCCTGGATTTGATTTTATCTGATGGTTATGTCTTAGGCATAAACAAGTTTGGCCACCAAGCCAGGTGTCAAGCTAGGAAACTCATGATTATGAATTTCCTCTGACCAAATAAAACATGTCAAATGTTGTCTATGGGTCCTCTTTGCCACATCCTACATTTTAGTTTGTTGGTATTCTTACATCAGTTTTTTAACACTGAATCCGGCTAGATATTTACCATGTTAAGATAGCTCTTCTCTCATGCCATTCATTTATTCTGCCTAAATATCTTCTATGGTCATATTCTAAATAATCAATTATTGTACCCAGGAGTATATAGGTTAACATGCCGAGCAGTATATGTAATCAGTCACTATCATCAAGAAATCCTCTAAGTATCCATGTGTTACTCATCTGATTCTTTGTTCTGAGACACAAAAGAGCTTAGAAATCTCAATGGCTTATCCTTATCCCCTCTAAATTCTTAAAAAAAAAAAAAAAAAAAAAAAAAGAAGAAGAAGCAGGCTCTAACAACATATCTGTAAAACAGTGTGTGGTGCTATGGTGGTGTGGTGTGGTGCTGTGGTGATGTGGTGCTGTGGTGGTGTGGTGGTGTGGTGGTGTGTGTGGTGCTGTGGTGCTGTGGTGCTGTGGTGGTGTGGTGCTGTGGTGCTGTGGTGCTGTGGTGCTGTGGTGGTGTGGTGTGTGTGGTGCTGTGGTGGTGTGGTGCTGTGGTGCTGTGATGGTGTGGTGCTGTAGTGGTGTAGTGGTGTGGTGCTGTGGTGCTGTGGTGCTGTGGTGCTGTGGTGGTGTGGTGGTGGTGGTGTGGTGATGTGGTGCTGTGGTGGTGCTGTGGTGCTGTGGTGCTGTGGTGGTGTGGTGGTGTGGTGCTGTGGTGCTGTGGTGCTGTGGTGCTGTGGTGCTGTGGTGCTGTGGTGGTGTGGTGCTGTGGTGGTGTGGTGCTGTGGTGCTGTGGTGCTGTGGTGTGTGGTGGTGTGGTGCTGTGGTGCTGTGGTGGTGTGGTGCTGTGATGCTGCGGTGGTGCGGTGGTGTGGTGGTGTGGTGGTGTGGTGTGGTGATGTGGTGCTGTGGTGCTGTGGTGCTGTGGCGCTGTGGTGCTGTGGTGCTGTGGTGGTGTGGTGGTGTGGTGCTGTGGTGCTGTGGTGCTGTGGTGCTGTGGTGCTGTGGTGCTGTGGTG